>NC_053026.1:50736217-50877297 GCF_003073215.2 Triticum urartu | reverse complement strand
TTTCCGATGAATGTCACATAGTAAGAGCAGCATGATGCCAGTATCTTTAATATTTTGTGACTGCAGATGGAGCTGCCACCATGGAAACCCTTCGGGCGGAACTTGCCCGAGCCAAAGAACAAGCAAGGAGTAGTAATGCAGCTGCTTTGAAGGCGGCCGAAGAGTTGAGAGCCGAGAAGGCCACGCATTGCGAGAGCAAAGAGAAAATGGCCAAGATGGCTGTAAAGTTAAAAAACAGTGCCGACCGTTGTCAGTTCCTTGAGGAAGAAAACCGAGCCAAGGCGACGGACCTTGAAAAGGCCACGATGGCGACCAAAGACACCCGTTCTGCCAAGAGAGCGAAGAAGGAGGAACTGCATGAAGCCTATGATATTGTGGCTGGGAAGCCCTTTTTGCTACGGAGGAAGTTTGGAGATCCGCGGTATGCCCCTCTGGATTGGTTGTGGAGTTCGGCAGACGCATATATGGACTTGGCGACGAGAGCTGTTGATGCGGCCGAATACTTCCGAGATCAAACAGATCGGGAAGTGGACAAGTTGTTCTAGTCGTAGTTCAACGTCCAGAGCGTCCGCTTCCAGTGACCGATCAGCTAGCTGAATGGGCCGAACTCAATAGGTTGTCCGGACTTGCCATGAGGTCCGTCATAGATCATCTGTGGCCGGAAAGACCGAAGCCGAACAGTTATTTCAGCTTAGTGCAGCAGTTCCTTGGTGCGGTGCCGCGCATCAATGCGATGAAGAGGTCGGCGTGCATAGAAGGCTCGCGAATGGCCCTTGCCCGTGTCAAAGCATACTGGGCGGAAATGGATGCTACCACTGTTGCGGTGCAGGATTCAGCCATAGGCCGAATGGCTGCCGACCACTATTTTGAAGAAGTTCTTGAGGGTGCTCGTTTGATAGAGGCCCAATGCTCGAAGAATATTATGTTTGAGTGACATGTATTCCCATTGTAAAAACAATGTTTTATTGAATTTATCAAGGCTGTATTTATACTTGTGCCCAAAAGTATTGTGATGCCTCCTGTGCGGTCGTTTATGTATACACGTATATAACCTGAAAGATTGCAGTCATCGGCTTCAGCCCCCATGCATATAATGTGGGGGTGTTCGCAGAAGACGCGTATTCACACTTAATCCAACGTCTTGGTCCTAATAAGGAGGTGATAGCGCAGCGAACTAGGCAACCGGACTATAATGCTTTAACACTTTCACTTAGCCATAGGATTTTGACAGTGGGGCTACTATATAGCCCATGGTGGCTCCGCACTCACCCGAATTCGGGGTGCGTACATGCCCGGCCGGGAAACGGCCCTTCGTTAAGGCGGAGGAATTCTAAGATGCCGATAGGTCATCGAGTGGTCGACCAGTCTCGTGCTATATCATGACAGTCAGTTTTCGGCTTTCTCTAGTGAGGTGCTCGTCCGGATGAACCAGGGCCCAATCGCAGTAGTTCTCCTGGTGTCGCCTTAGCCGATAGAGCGGAACGTAAGGCAGCAAAACACAGGAGCCGGGCAAACCCAACATTTGACCAAAGACATGATTCGGAGCTGATGCATATAAGGCCAAACTCGCGACGCCGAACACTCCCTAAGGTATTCGGTCTTTATGGTGTAAACCGGGCCTAATCAGTGCCCTTTGTAAGAAGCCCCTAGTGTCCAGGTACGTGCATTGTTCTGGCGTGGCCACATGCCAAGACGTCAGCATCCTTCTCAATTGTACTGAGAATCCGAGGGATGTGTATCAACAAGAGACAGTAAAAAAGGTTGACGCAGGGTCTTAATCTAAAAAGAATCCTTTGAACGGGTCCCTGTTGCACGTCTGCGCCTGTGTCTCCGTTGTGCCGTATCCTGGACGGGTGTAGCACGATGGTCATATGTAAAAGAGAGGAACTTAGGTGAAAATTTGTCGTGCAAAAAGGTAGGTTTAAAGAAACCATGGATAGTTCAAGATGAGTAAAAATTGCCACTTGTCTGCGCGCGTTGAGCCCCTTGTATTTGTAATAGGGGTGTGGTCATCAAACCTGTATGAATTACATATAGCTGCGCTGGACTCGTCTAACCGTGTCCGTGGTCTTGATGACCTATCGAATGCTTTAGTTGGTGAGGCCGTTTTAGTGTGCGGCTGCCAAGGCAGCTGCACTCTCTTCGGCGCGCAGAGATCGCTCAATATTTGCATTTACTGTAATGATGCCACGTGGACCGGGCATCTTGAGCGTGAGGGAAGCGTAATGCGGTATTGCGTTAAAGCGAGTGAAAGCTTCGTGTCCAAGTAGTGCTTGATAGCCACTTTGGAATGGAGCAATGTGGAAGGTTAAATTTTCGCTACGGAAGTTGTCGGGGAAGCCGAATATAACCTCTAGTAGCAGGGAGCCCGTGCAATGAGCCCCTGGGCCTGGCGTTACTCCTCTAAAGGTAGTATTGCTGTGGCAAATTTTCGTTGGGTCTATCCCCATTTTGCGGATTGCGTCCTGATATATTAGGTTTAAGCTGCTGCCGCCGTCCATCAGGACTCGTGTGAAGTGGTATCCGTCAATTATTGGATCTAATACCAAGGCAGCCCATCCTACGCTCCGGATACTTGCTGAGTAATCCTGATGGTCGAAGGTGATCGGTTGAGACGGCCAGTGGCAGAATTCCGCGGTGATAGGCCCTTGGGCATGTTTATCTGGGAGTGCCGCTTTGCTTCTCCCCTTTATCACGTGTAACACGTTTACTGTTTTGACTTCTGGTGGAAATTTCTTCTGTTCCCCAGCGTTTTGCTTGCGAGGCTCATCCTCGTCTTCGCTTGGTGTATCCTGCCCCTTATGTTCGGCGTTGAGCTTGTCGGACTGCTTGAAGACCCAACATTCTCTGTGGGTATGATTTGCAGGTTTATCGGGGGTGCTATGGATCTGACATATTTGGTCCAGAATTTTGTTTAAGTTGGACAGTTCATCTCTGGCGCCTTTAGAGGGCGGCTTTTGTTGACCTGGCTGAGAGCTGCTGAATCCGGCATTTACCCCCATGCTCTTCGGGCTGTCTTCTTTATTCCGGCGCTTATTATTTTTGCTGCGTCGTGATTTCCCATTTCCGTCTCTAACTTCGGATGTACTTGGGTAGCTGGTGCTGCATCGGGCTAGCCAGCTGTCCTCGCCCGCGCAAAAGCGGGTCATGAGGCTTGTTAATGCTGCCATTGTTCTCGACTTTTCTTGGCCGAGGTGTCTGGCAAGCCATTCGTCTCGGACGCTGTGCTTAAAGGCTGCCAAGGCTTCGGTGTCCGGACAGTCGACTATTTGGTTCTTTTTAGTAAGAAACCTATTCCAAAGCTTTCGGGCTGACTCTCCAGGCTGTTGAGTTATATGACTCAAATCGTCCGCATCTGGAGGTCGAACATAAGTCCCTTGAAAATTTGTCCGAAAAGCGTCTTCGAGCTCTTCCCAGCTTCCAATGGAGCTTTCGGGGAGGCTTTTAAGCCAGTGCCGAGCTGGCCCTTTGATCTTGAGGGGTAAGTACTTGATGGCGTGGAGATCATCTCCTCGAGCCATATGGATATGGAGGATATAGTCCTCAATCCAGACCCCAGGGTCTATTGTTCCGTCGTATGCCTCTATGTTTATGGGTTTGAATCCCTGTGGAAATTCATGGTCCAGCACCTCATCGGTGAAACATAGGGGGTGTGCGGCACCCCTATATCTAGGTGTACCGCGGTGTTCGGATGTTTGTTGTGTTGCACCATATGCCGGAGCGCGCTTGCGTGGTCCATAAATGGATCTGGTTGCGCCGTCCTTTTGATGCGAGCCCTCATGTGGATCGCGTATTGGCTCATGTGCGGTGTTGTTCGCCGCTCTATGTTGACCGTGGGGTCGTCCATCCGGCCAGATGGCCATTTTAATTTTTGGTTGCGGGGGATCTAAGGCCTCCTCATCGAATTCAGGTAGCAACTTCCGCATTGGGTAGCTCTTGGTGTGGTGGTTACCGCCGTACTTCGCCGCTGTGTTGAGTACTTTACTCCATCTGATTTTGAGTGTGTCTTGCGCAGCCTTGAGCCTTTGCTTCTGCTTTTTTAGACTCCTCGCGGTGGCTACGAGCCTTTGATGGGCATTCTATTGCTCCGGGTGTCTGTCCGGTGTGATGTTGTCCGGATTGTTATCTTTGACATAGTCGGGTTGTTTCGTTTGATTCTCTGTGTTGTTGTGGTCTGGCGATTGTTCACCCTGCTCTAACGCTGGGTCTATATGATCTTTGTTTCTACCGAGGCGGGATTTGGGGCAGCGCTTACGCCGCCGCTTTGACTGCTTCTCGAGGGGACAACCCTTCATTGCGTCCTTCCGTTCCTCGTCGTCGTTTTCTTTTGGTGTGTCCAGCATGTATACGTCATGTTATGACGTTGGCGTCTGGTGCCTTGTGAGCAGTAGTTCCTGTTCGTCTCCTGCATCGTCGTCTATACCATCGATGTTTTCGGAGTCGAAGTCGAGCATGTCGGTTAAATCGTCGACAATGGCTACTAAGTGGGTGGTGGGTGGGCGGCGAATTTCTTCGTCATCCGCATCCCAATCCTGCCAGACATAGTTCGGCTAGGATCCTCCTGACAAGGAGAGAGACCTTAATGAGTTCAGTACGTCGCCAAAGGGCGAGTGCTGAAAAATATCCGCGGAGGTAAACTCCATGATCAGCGCCCAATTGGATTCGATAGGAACGGGCACAGGCGGTTCGGAGTCCGTGGCCGGAGAAGGATCCGACAGTTTGACAACACGGCTCTCGGGAAGGGTAAGGTCGATATTCGGCTCGATCGCCGCTGAGGATACAGCTTCCATGGCGGGGCCTATCCACCCGTCCATGGATGGCGTGAGTAGCTCCGAATTGAGGGTCGGAGCGGCTGCCGGTGCGATCTCCTGAACACTGTCTGATGGTAGAGTTAAATCGTACTCATCGTGACCGCGTGATGCACAAGGCAGAGGCTCGAATCCGTCGAAGATCAAGTCTCCGCGAATATCGGCCGTGTAGTTTAAGCTTCCAAACCTGGCCTGGTGGCCAGGGGCGTAACTTTCGATCTGCTCCAGATGGCCAAGCGAGTTGGCCCGCAGTGTGAAGCCGCCAAACAAAAAGATCTGTCCGGGGAGAAAAGTCTCACCCTGGACTGCATCGCTATCGATGATCGTAGGAGCCATCAAGCCTAACGGCGACGACATAGAGGAATTCTCAATGAAAGCACCAATGTCGGTGTCAAAACCGGCGGATCTCGGGTAGGGGGTCCCGAACTGTGCGTCTAAGGCGGATGGTAATAGGAGGCAGGGAACATGATGTTTTACCTAGGTTCGGGCCCTCTTGATGGAGGTAAAACCCTACGTCCTGCTTGATTTATTGTTGATGATATGGGTATTACAAGAGTTGATCTACCATGAGATCGGAGAGGCTAAACCCTAAAAGCTAGCCTATGGTATGATTGTTTGTTGTCCTACGGACTAAAACCCTCCAGTTTATATAGACACCGGAGGGGGCTAGGGTTACACAAGGTCGGTTACAAAGGATGAGATATCCATATCCGTACTGCCTAGCTTGCCTTCCACGCCAAGTAGAGTCCCATCCGGACACGAGACGAAGTCTTCAATCTTGTATCTTCATAGTCCAACAGTCCGGCCAAAGGATAGAGTCCGGCTGTTCGGAGAGCCCCTAATCCCGGACTCCCTCAGGCTCCCTAGCGGATAACTCCGCATGGGACGTCGACGACAGTCCGGAGAGACGCCCCCGCGCCAAGCCTCGGGCCGCATCGTAAGTACTAAGACTTGTATCCACCCATAAAGTTTTCCCTCCTCACTACATTGAGATGATTGGTTATGTTTACTGTAGTCCGGCCCACAACAGCTCCCCGCGATCCTCATCAGGAGGCTCGCTGGATTTCAAGGCGATGGCCAGCGATTCACCGCCAGTCGCTCACTCCCCCAAGGCCAAGGATGATGCGGAGGTGCTGTCCCGAAGGACTGTTCCAGGCGGGGGAGAGGCTTAGGGGGTGCCAGAAGGCGAAATCCCCGCCGTCGGACACCAAGGGGAATCAATCCCCGTGGAGATTTGTGGGGAGGGCCGGACACAGTTCGACCCTCAGCAGGACTCAATTCTAGAGACCGAGGTCGCTCTGGAATCCGGCATGCGACCTCCTTCGAGAGAAGGAAGGATGTCTGTTCCCCCGGTGACCCCCGTCCAACCAGGGGCACCAGATAATCTGCTGGAAGCGCTGCGAGGTGCTTCCATTGTGGATGAGCACCATGTCCTTATGGGCACGGTAATTGAAAGAGTTCAGTATGCTAAGAGCGGACTAACCGAAGCATGCAGTAGCCTGTCAACAAGTTTTGAGGTAAGCATCGCAAAAAAGGAGAAAATCCCAATATAGACAGTAGCCCCTGAGACGTTGTCCGGTGTTCGAAAAAAACCCAGACAGAGGATCAATCTCCTATTGCAGGAAACTAATTAAATCTGTCTGAAATGTATGCACATGCGTCACTGTTGGCCGCGGCCTTGCATACTGCCGAAGTCTCTGGACTAAAGCAGAAACTGGCGGAGGTCGAGGAGGAGCTGGGCCAGGTGAAGAGGCAGCTCCAGGAAAAACAAGGTAAGTAATAACCTATTATGGATTCGAAAAAAGAAAGGGGAAAATGATATGCAATGATCTGAATACCATGATGTGAACAGAGGCGACGACCGAGGTCGAGGCCCCGAAAACGGCCCTGGTTGAAGCCGAGGGGAAGGCGGTCAAGGAGCAGGCCGCCCGTAAAAGGCTCAAGGCTCGGGTCAACGAAGTCCAACAGGAGCTCCAGGACGCGGTGAGGAAGTGCGAGACTGATACGTCTCCAACGTATCTATAATTTTTGATTGTTCCATGCTATTATATTATCTGTTTTGGATGTTTATGGGCTTTATTACACACTTCTATATTATTTTTGGGACTAACCTATTAACCGAGAGCCCAGTGCCAGTTTCTGTTTTTCCCTTGTTTTAGAGTATCGCGGAAAAGGAAAATCAAACGGAGTCCAATTGACCTGAAACTTTACGGAACTTATTTTTGGACCAGAAGAAGCCCACAGAGTATATGAGATGGACCAGGAGAGTCCCGGGCTGCCCACGGGGGTGGGGGGCGCGCCCACCCCCCTAGGCGCGCCCCCTGCCTTGTGGATAGCCCGGAGGTCCACCGACGTACTTCTTCCTCCCATATATACCCATATACCCTAAAAACTTCAGGGAGCACAGTAGATCGGGAGTTCCGCTGCCAGAAGCATCCGTAGCCATCGAAAACCAATCTAGACCCGTTCCAGCACCTTGTCGGAGGGGGAATCCCTCTCTGATGGCCATCTTCATCATCCCGGCGCTCTCCATGACGAGGAGGGAGTAGTTCTCCCTCGGGGCTGAGGGTATGTACCAGTAGCTATGTGTTTGATCTCTCTCTCTCTCTCTCTGACGGTGTCCTGGACTAGGGGGTACTCACCACGTCGTCTCCCGATCTATTAGATTGGGCCGAGGCCCCCCATGGCCGTATACTCATGGGCCAGTTCGGACAGCCGCTTCATACAAGGAAGATTCCACAAAGACTTGGCGATCAAGACAAGGACTTCTCCCCACCGGCGTATTCGGCTAGGACTCTTGTTAACCTAGGCCTCTGGTGCATTATATAAACTAGGGCCAGGCTAGTTGATAGAATATACAACATACACATCAACAATCATACCATAGGCTAGCTTCTAGGGTTTAGCCTCCTTGATCTCGTGGTAGATCTACTCTTGTACTACCCATATCATCAATATTAATCAAGCAGGACGTAGGGTTTTACCTCCATCAAGAGGGCCCGAACCTGGGTAAAACATTGTGTCCCTCGTCTCCTGTTACCATCCGCCTAGACGCACAGTTCGGGACCCCCTACCCGAGATCCGCCGGTTTTGACACCGACATTGGTGCTTTCATTGAGAGTTCCGCCGTGTGATCGACAAAAGGATCGATGGCTCGCCTGCAGATCAACTGCGACTTCAGCGTCTTTGTTACCTGTTCGACTGGTCACCTTGGTTCGACCAAGAATTGCGCCCCATGTTCGGATCACCATGATCGGACGAGGGCCTTCATCAAACATCAACTCCGATCTCTATCAAGATCACAGAGGAATTATCTATGGAGCTCGGGGGCTCAACGTCAACATTGCCCTCAAGCGACCGTGCTGTTTTTTGGATAGCGAATTCGTATCTGCCGCCACCACCTCCTCGAGTATCGCTTTGATGATCGCTTTGGTGGAATTGTGCGGAATTGGTTCTATAACAACCCTGGAAAATTTCTTCGAGTTCCGATGGAGGAATCTCTGGCAATCCACGATATACCGGAGCCCTGTCAAATCTGGATGGGAATTTGGATGAATTTAGGGCGTGGTGTGCAGCTTCTAGCTCGGACGTCCTTTGGAAGATCCAACCGTTGATCGGCTGCGGAATTCCTATATCTACCACCTCTCAAAATTTCACCTCGATCCGACCGTCCAAACTCCGGGAACCTTCTGATTAGTGCATCACTTTTCTGATCTATTTTCTGCGTGAAAACGAATCCGACCTGAGTTCATCTTTTATATGAACGGGATTTCGGACATCCCTTTTGAAGGAAGTTTTGTATGGGGTATTGTGTTTTGTTCCCGAACACACCCCACTAACTTTAAGATCTTTTGAACATGATCTTCAACATCATGCTGGTGTCAAACCAGTCCGGCAATATTACTCCACGGCTGCCGACCTGCGCTAGACACGTCGTCACTTTAGCCGAGCTCAACTTCTTCGGATCATCATCTCGACAAGCCGAACAAGAGTCTGGCATCGCGAAGGATAAATCACCATCAACATTGCCGCCCCACGGATTACAAGGAGCGGGCATACCGGCATCGCCGCATGGTCGCTTCATCAAGCCGGCATCGACCACGTCACGACCTGCATCGACAGGGCCGCACTATTGCTTCTTCAACCTGGTGTCCATCACGCCGACCTACTTCGACTCATCGGCTGACGTCGAGGCTTCGACATCTCGGCTGGACCGGGGGCTTCGCCATCTCTTCATCAACCTACTCCGGACGCTTCGGCGTCACTAGCCGACCAGCTCCGTCACGTTAGCTGGGCCGAGGGCTTTGCCTCGGCGAGTCAACCTTTACCAGCATTGCCATGCCGTCATTTTATCGCCCATCAGGCAATGGGTGTGCGAAGCGAGTCCCAATTTTGGGAATCACCTTCCTTCGGATTGCTACAACAAATAAACCAGGTGCTATTAATCCCAGTATTTTTTGCTTGTTCGGGTTCATTTTTCCCAAGGAATTATTACTCTGGTTTGTCCATGATATGTACACAGGTCTATCAAATGGTGACCGCATTAACGACGGTCGCGTGGTGGTTCGATCAGTTTCCGTATATTGTCCGGCGAACGCCGCATCCGGAGCTCGGACCGACCTGTGAATTCAGGCTTTGCCACGCCTTTACTACATCATGCCGACGCCCTGCATGGACATTGACTTCGGTGCCAGGCCATATTTCTTCTATTCCTCACTTTGCATAAATTATTTATTATGCAACATTTTTTTTAATTATCATTATTACAATTATCTCCGGTTTGCACTATTTTTTGTGCACAGGAAAATGATCTGGGGACTTCGGCGTCACTCTGCCGGTCTGCATTGACCGTGCTATGTCACCACTTCGGCGTGTCGAGCTCTCCGCTCCGCCACCTCGGGACCGGCTTGGGGGATGGAACCTTGCCCCGCATCAAGCTCGGACTGCGTCATCAATACCGAACACATTAATCAGCTAAGTCGCTTTCATGCTTAAAGCTTTAACTTCTAACTTGTGTTTGGTTTGACCAAGAATTATACTTTTTTGGAAAAAAGTTGCTTGTAAAAAATTTCCTTATCCAAACTTTGTTTGTGACGCATAAATTCAAATACCCCGTTTACTTGGGGGCTTCCTTTATGAAGCTTTTCCTCTTGCATATGATTATACTTGTACGGCTTCGTTCCTTGTTCGTGTATTACGCCACAATATGCACCATATTGACTTAAGCGATTTGCAAGCTGGGTTGCCTCGCTCCTGTGTTTACCCCTACGTTTCCGATTGTTCGGCTAGGGAGTAAAGGGAGCACCTCTGCGATTGTCACGATCGGGTCACCTGAGCCGGACCTCAGACTGGGTGAAGCCGAAAGCTAGCGCTCTTATTGTTTTCAATGATGGTCGGCACACAACGGAACTCATGAGTACAAAAAATCTATTGCACAAGTCTCATAATAACAATGAGCACCGAAGAAAGGTATCGGTGGGGGTACTATTTTCTTCGAAGATGCTTCTTACACTTTGCAGTAATATAGCATAAGTTCCCTGAGCGCGCTTTGTCTGTTACAGCCTTATGGCCTGATTGCCTGGTTATTGGAAACACCGTCGATGGTTATTGGAAACATCATCGATATTCTCGACAGATGGAGTACATAACACTTTTCGGTCCTTGACCGAAGAGGGAGAAGCCGACAGTCGGTTAAGACGCGTTTAAAGTTCGGTTGAACATAGATATGATATAAGTACTTCGGTACATGGAATCATTCTTTTACTCAAGTCACTTGGGGGCTCTTAAGTTTATTTGAGCCGTTTTATAATAAGTGTTCTTCTTCTTAGTCGTTGCAAAGTTTTATTATTATTATTTATCACTCCTTTTTTCGACGCGAGTGTGCGGTCACTAGCCGGGGAGCCTAATTTCTCTCTCAAAGCCGCTAGAGTTTAGTTTGCTAAACTGGCCTAATGAGAAGTACTCCGCCCTCGGGATAGGAGGTTGAAGCCATAGGCTGACCCTCTCGAAGTCTTGAGATAGGATGTATCATGTTAAAGCACGACATAAGCACTTCTTTTTTCTAAGACCAATTTTCGGATTGGCACCGAACACTTGATCTTGTTCGGACGTCATGTTTTTACTGACGTTTCTTGGTTTTCCAAGCTTTTTGGCACTTTTAAACTATTTGTGCTTTTCCAGCATTAGTCTCGCAGTGCAACGCCGGACACCTTTAGGGATTCGGCAAAAACATTCTCAGATATTGCTATATATGCATCTGTTTCGAACTGTGTCTTCGGTCAATAGTTGGGTTGCCCGGCTCCTGCACTTGCTTCCTACGTTCCGTTTTGTTCGGCTAGGCGTGCAAAGGGAGAACCACTGCGATTGTGCTTCCAGCTCACATGGTTAAGCACCTCAGTGGAGAAAGCCGAAAACTGACTGTCACAATAAGCGTAAACTGGTCAGCGATCCGATGACTATGTTAAATGACGGGCCGTTCATAACATTGGCCGAAGTGTTTACGGCTTGACCCCGACTGTCGCCAAACACTACCAGGGGCTATTAACTGGCCTCCCAAACTAAATCCTTGATATTTTGCTCTTACATTAGAGCTGAGGTTTAATGATCATGCTTAGCATGACAACCCAAAGAAAGGAACCGATAGCGAGACTATTTTCTTTGGAAGACATTTCTTATGTTAAACAGTAATATAACTCTGTACGTACCTTTGTTTATAAAACCGTATGGCCAGATTGCCTTCTTTGTTGTAAATCTTTGCCCTCATAAATGTTTTATAAAGTAGGACAAACACTCCTCGGCCACTGGCCGAGGAGGTGGAAGCCGATGGTCGGTTAAACAAAGTTTTGTACAATGCGGATCTGAGCATTAATGACGTAAAGTACTTGGGTACATATAGTCATTACACATAATTTGTGATTTTACTATGGATATTGATCCTTAATTCGGCCACCCGTGCCCACATTAAGGCTCGGGGGCTACTGGGCTTCGGGCTTATTATTTACAAATATTAAAGGGGCACATCGATCCCCTGATCTGGTGTTGCCACCCGACCAGTGTCTCGGGGGCTACTGCATTGCTTGTCCAATGCAGAAAATTTTAAGTGTAATATAGTTTCCGAGGAGATTTTGATTCTCAGGTTGGTCGACTGCACCCAACCTGAGTCTCGAGGACTGAGCACGCCGCTTTTAGTGACCCAAAGTATTCTGCCGAGCTTGGACTTGATCCTCAGGCCAATTTTGCAAATCAACCTGAGTCTCAGCGGCTACTAGGATCAGCGGTCTTACGTCATCCTTCAGGTGCATCTCGGGTTTTAGACCGATACACACCTTGAGGGCTACTGGCTATATATCTCGGCAGAGAATAAATTGCACCAACAAATAATATTCACAAAAATCGGCCCACATTCAGGGTGGTGCACCACCTCGGAAGAAGTCCAGCATAAAGCTCGGGCGCTAGTGGCTGGCTCCGTAGAGGGCATTTCCGGCGTTAAGCTCGGCTAAACTCCTTCAAACTTTTTTGAACTAAGGTGATATGACACCTCGGATATAGTCCGGCATTGGAGCTCGGATACATAGTCCGGCCTTGGAGCTCGGATACATTCCAGCGTTAGAGCTGGGAAGCGGTCCGGCATTGGTGCTCGGCTGCAAAAGATACCTCGTATACAGTCCGGCGTTAGAGCTCGGACGCAAGAGGACACTGCCTCCCGGGAACAACTTCAAACCCGAGGTGTGGCATAAAAATAATAAGGCATTGATAAAGGCCGGAAACTTAAAGGGGCTCCTCGGATACACGGCGTATAAACTCGTCGAATGCATTTCGGCGATCCTCAAGATCGAAGATGAGAAGATTTGTTGAACCAGTTTTCAAGGCCGGCGACCGAAGATGAAGAACAGTTCGGAAGAATGGAGGAGCGTCCCTAACTTGAAGACCGGTTCAGGGGGCTACTGATAGTGTCCTGGACTAGGGGGTACTCACCACGTCGTCTCCCGATCTATTAGATTGGGCCGAGGCCCCCCATGGCCGTATACTCATGGGCCAGTTCGGACAGCCGCTGCATACAAGGAAGATTCCACAAAGACTTGGCGATCAAGACAAGGACTTCTCCCCACCGGCGTATTCGGCTAGGACTCTTGTTAACCTAGGCCTCTGGTGCATTATATAAACTAGGGCCAGGCTAGTCGATAGAATATACAACATACACATCAACAATCATACCATAGGCTAGCTTCTAGGGTTTAGCCTCCTTGATCTCGTGGTAGATCTACTCTTGTACTACCCATATCATCAATATTAATCAAGCAGGACGTAGGGTTTTACCTCCATCAAGAGGGCCCGAACCTGGGTAAAACATTGTGTCCCTCGTCTCCTGTTACCATCCGCCTAGACGCACAGTTCGGGACCCCCTACCCGAGATCCGCCGGTTTTGACACCGACACACTCTCTCTCTCTCTCTCGTGTTCTTGAGGTGATACGATCTTGATGTATCGTGAGCTTTGCTATTATAGTTGGATCTTATGATGTTTCTCCCCCTCTACTCTCTTGTAATGGATTGAGTTTTCCCTTTGAAGTTATCTTATCGGATTGAGTCTTTAAGGATTTGAGAACACTTGATGTATGTCTTGCGTGGGATATCCATGGTGACAATGGGGTATTCTATTGATCCACTTGATGTATGTTTTGGTGATCAACTTGCGGGTTTCATGACCTTGGGAATCTATGCATAGGGGTTGGCACACGTTTTCGTCTTGACTCTCTGGTAGAATCTTCGGGGCACTCTTTGAAGTTCTTTGTGTTGGTTGAATAGATGAATCTGAGATTGTGTGATGCATACCGTATAATCATACCCATGGATACTTGACGTGACATTGGAGTATCTAGGTGACATTAGGGTTTTGGTTGATTTGTGTCTTAAGGTGTTATTATAGTACGAACTCTAGGGCTGTTTGTGACACTTATAGGAATAGCCCAACGGATTGATTGGAAAGAATAACTTTGAGATGGTTTCATACCCTACCATAATCTCTTCGTTTGTTCTCCACTATTAGTGACTTTGGAGTGACTCTTTTTTGCATGTTGAGGGATAGTTATACGATCCAATTATGTTATTATTGTTGAGGGAACTTGCACTAGTGAAAGTATGAACCCTAGGCCTTGTTTCAACGCATTGCAATACCGTTTACGCTCACTTTTATCATTAGTTACCTTGCTGTTTTATATTTTCAGATTACAAAAACCTTTATCTATCATCCATATTGCACTTGTATCACCATCTCTTCGCAGAACTAGTGCACCTATACAATTTACCATTGTATTGGGTGTGTTGGGGACACAAGAGACTCTTTGTTATTTGGTTGCAGGGTTGCTTGAGAGAGACCATCTTCATCCTACGCCTCCTACGGATTGATAAACCTTAGGTCATCCACTTGAGGGAAAGTTTCTACTGTCCTACAAAACTCTGCACTTGGAGGCCCAACAACGTCTACAAGAAGAAGGTTGTGTAGTAGACATCAAGCTCTCTTCTGGCGTCGTTGCCGGGGAGGTTAGCGCTTGAAGGTATATCTTTAGATCTTGCAATCGAGTCTTTTAGTTTCTTGTTTTATTACTAGTTTAGTTTATAAAATAAAATTACAAAAAAATGGAATTAAGTTTGCCTCATACGCTTCATCTTTTTAATATCTTTCGTGAGTATGATGGAAAGGGAAATTGTGCCAAAGTGTTAGAAGAAGAATGCATTAAAATGTTTGGCACTAAATCTTTGAATGATGAGCACGATTGCAATGTTGTTAGTATGAACTCTTTGAATATCCATGATGCTAATGATATGCAAAGCCACAGGCTTGGGGATGCTACGTTTAATGAAGATGATATTTTTAGTCTCCCAAGTTTTGATATGCAAATTTATAATGATGATAGCATGCCTCCTGCTTATGATGATTATATTGATGAAAGTGGGTTTGGAAGAGTGTCAACTTTAGGAAGTAATGATACCACTATTTTTGAGGATGTTGAATCTTATTATGATAATTATGAAAGTGGATTTGGAGAGGTCATGACTTTATTTAGTGATGATTCCACTATCTTGGAAGAGGTTTCAATCGATTATGATGAGAACAAAGTTGCTACTTATGATAATTATGCGATGATACATATGCTATAAAAAGTAGTGATGATTATATTTATAAAATTTGTCATGATTATGATTACAATTTTTATGAACATTACTCTTTTAATGTGGAAACAATTTATAGTATTCGAGTCTCTTATGATACTCCCACTATTCCGATTGAGAAGAATTTTGCTTATGTGGAGAGTAGTAAATTTTCTATGCATGTAGATCATGAAAAGAATGCTTTAGGTGCTGGTTATATTTTTGAATTAATTCATGATGCTACTAAAAATTATTATGAGGGAGGAACATATGCTTGTAGGAATTGCAATAATATCAAGTTTTCTCTCTATGTGCTTAAAGTTTTGAAGTTATGCTTGTTTTACCTTCCTATGCAAGTTGATTATTGTTCCCACAAGTTGTTTGCTCACAAAATCCCTATGCATAGGAAGGGGTTAGACTTAAATTTGCTAGTCATATTCTTCATGATGCTCTCTTTATATACAATTCTTATCTTTTATGTGAGTATCATTGAAATCATCATGCCTAGCTAGGGGCGTTAAACGATAGCGCTTGTTGGGAGGCAACCCAACTTTATTTTTGTTCCTTGCTTTTTGATACTATTTAGTAATAAATAATTTATCTAGACTCTGTTATGATTGAGTTTTTATACTTTTAATTAGTGTTTGTGCCAAGTAGAACCTTTGGGAAGACGGGAAAGTCTTGTTGATCATGCTGTAAAAAACAGAAACTTTAGCGCTCACGAGAATTGCTGCCATTTTTATTTGAATAGTGATATTTAGTTAATTATTTTTGAAGATGATTAATAGATAAATTACTCACGTCTAGCAATTTATTTTAGAATTTTTGGAGTACCATAAGTTTGCGTTAGCTACATATTACTACAGACTGTTCTGTTTTTGACAGATTCTGTTTTTCGTGTGTTGTTTGCTTATTTTGATGAATCTATGGCTAGTAAAATAGTTTATAAACCATAGAGAAGTTGGAATACAGTAGGTTTAACACCGATACAAATCAATAATGAGTTCATTACAGTACCTTGAAGTGGTGTTTTGTATTCTTTCGCTAACGGAGCTTACAAGTTTTCTGTTAAGTTTTGTGTTGTGAAGTTTTCATGTTTTGGGTAAAGATTCGATGGACTATGGAATAAGGAGTGGCAAGATCCTAAGCTTGGGGATTCCCAAGGCACCCCAAGGTAAAATTCAATGACAACCAAAAGCCTAAGCTTGGGGATGCCCCGGATGGCATCCCCTCTTTCGTCTTCGTTCATCGGTAACTTTACTTGGAGATATATTTTATTCGCCACATGATATGTGTTTTGCTTGGTGCGTCATTTTATTTTCTTTTGTTTTTCTTGATGTTTTAATAAAATACCAAGATCTGAAATTATTAAATGTTAGGGAGTCTTCACATAGTTGCATAATTATTCGACTACTCATTGAGCTTCACTTATATCTTTCAGAGTAGTTTGTCATTTGCTCTAGTGCTTCACTTATATCTTTCTAGAGCACGGTGGTGGTTTTACTTTGAAGAAATAGATGAACTCTCATGCGCCACTTATATTATTTTGATAGTCCTAAAAAGCATGGTAATTTGATTTGGTTATGAATTTAGTCCTAATATGATGGGCATCCAAGAGGGATATAATAAAAACTTTCATATAAGGTGCATTGAATATTATAAGAGGTTTGATACTTGATAATTATTTTGAGATATGGAGATGGTGATATTAGAGTCATGCTAGTTGAGTAGTTGTGAATTTGATAAATACTTGTGTTGAAGTTTGTCATTCCCGTAGCATGCACGTATGGTGAACCGTTATGTGACGAAGTCAGAGCATGATTTGTTTATTGATTATCCTCCTTATGATTGGCGGTCAGGGACGAGCGATAGTCTTTTCCTACCAATCTATCCCCCTAGGAGCATGCGCGTAGTACTTTGTTTCGATAACTAATAGATTTTTGCAATAAGTATGTGAGTTCTTTATGACTAATGTTGAGTCCATGGATTATACGCACTCTCACCCTTCCACCATTGCTAGCCTCTCTAATACCGTGCACCTTTCGCCGGTATCATATACCCACCATATACCTTCCTCAAAACAGCCACCATACCTACCTATTATGGCATTTCCATAGCCATTCCGAGATATATTGCCATGCAACTTTCCACCGTTTCGTTTATCATGACACATTCCATCATTGTCATATTGCTTTGCATGATCATGCAGTTGACATCGTATTTGTGGCAAAGCCACCGTTCATAATTCTTCCATACATGTCACTCTTGATTCATTGCACATCCCGGTACACTGCGGGAGGCATTCATATAGATTCATACTTTGTTCTAGTATCGAGTTGTAATCTTTGAGTTGTAAATAAATAGAAGTGTGATGATCATCATTAATAGAGCATTGTCCCAAAAAAAGGAAAGGCCAAATAAAAAAAGAGGGGCAATGCTACTATCCTTTTACCACACTTGTGCTTCAAAGTAGCACCATGATCTTCATGATAGAGAGTCTCTTGTTTTGTCACTTTCATATACTAGTGGGAAATTTTCATTATAGAACTTGGCTTGTATATTCCAACAATGGGCCTCCTCAAGTGCCCTAGGTCTTTGTGAGCAAGCAAGTTGGATGCACACCCACTTAATTTCTTTTGTTGAGCTTTCATACATTTATAGCTCTAGTGCATCCGTTGCATGGAAATCCCTACTCTCACATTGATATCTATTAATGGGCATCTCCATAGCCCGTTGATACGCCTAGTTGATGTGAGACTATCTTCTCCTTTTTGTCTTCTCCACAACCACCATTCTATTCCACGTATAGTGCTATATCCATGGCTCACGCTCATATATTGCGTGAAGATTGAAAAAGTTTGAGAACATCAAAAGTATGAAACAATTGCTTGGCTTGTCATCGGGGTTGTGCATGATTTAAATACTTTGTGTGGTGAAGATGGAGCATAGCCAGACTATATGATTTTGTAGGGATAGCTTTCTTTGGCCATGTTATTTTGACATGGATGTGCGGCTTATGGGCCCACGTCGCCATCAGGTGGTATTAGGATCTTTTATTCCTCGTCTTTACTCTGGGACTCTGATCTCTCTTCTACTCGGGTTAAATGATTTTACAAACTCTAACTCTAGGTTCTCGTAACCACTTCCTACCGAAGAGCCCTTTTATTTCAGATGATTGCCTGCTTCACCAGAAGAATCAGAAGATACTCTCGGAGGTTTTCCCGAGACCCTTGTGCCCACCGACTTTACAATTCCCTACCACTGATATACCCTTATGGATAACTACCTACATTTGTCGTTCATACATTCATCCTCAGTTGCTCTTGTTATTACAATATGCCCTGAACTGCTCTCCGTTGTTCCGAAAATCCTTTGAGCTTACTGCCTTGCAGTTCTTTACCACATGAATACCCCTATGGATAATTCCTCGCACATTTCGAGTATCCGTTCATCCCGAGTTGTTCATATGCTTCATAAGATACTCTGAATTACTATCCGACCTTCTGAGGATCCTCTTCAAACTATTGCTCTGCAAATACTTGTATGCTTACATTATGGATGCTCCAATATGACTAGCAATATTCACTAGTATCTTTTGACACCGTCATTTTGATCCTATTGATTCAACATGTGTGCGAATGCACACAATCATCAATCAACCCTTCTAAATTATCTTTCCGGCTCAGACGTCATTCTGAACATGAGCTGGTTCTCGACCAAACTATTTGTCATCGATTGTGCCTCTGGTCTATTCAACTTATCCGTTGATCAGAGCGTCTGCTTCTGATCATTCAATTTGGAAATCATAATTCCTTTGTTATCTAAGCATCGGAATATTCAGATGTTCTATAATCTGATGCCCTTGCATTCTTTCCTCCTATGATTAAGTACCGATACTCACATCAGCTCCGTTCTGGATCGCCCGATCCATTATTGGATTTCATCCGACATCGTCCTTCACATTCGATAACCTTGTGAGCCTTTCCACGGGTATATAATGCCTTTGGTAAATTGTATCCTCTCATTTGTCCAACCATGCTCTGCTTTCGAGCTGGCGATATTTACTATTGAAGCTTGTGTTATATCCATGATGCCCCGATGGGTTGAACCTATGCTTTCCTTAACCTGTATGAACCCGAAGGTTTTCACGGGTCATACTCTTCTGGTACTTTGCCAGGTAGGTTTTCACACCCAATTCATTTTTTTATATAGAGCAGTGAACGAATGATTATGCATTGGAGAAGTGGGATTTGACCTTGAACTTTGAGTTCATGCCCATGGACACGATGTAGATCTTATCATGGAAACTTCTCTTAAAGTAATTATTCCCTTGGTATAAGTTCATCTTATATCTTGGATCTGGTCTTTTGCAACCGTGGTTCCGACCATGATTGTTTTCCTTTGATTCTACCTCTCGGACAAGTTAAAGTACTTGTCTTCTGCAGTTCATTACACCTGTCCATCCTTATTTTGGTTTGTCTTTGAGTATTACCCATGGTATCTCGAGGATAATCACCCCATTGCACTACATTTTATAAATTTCTGATGAAGTAGCAGCTTTCCCCGTCATAGTCACTCCACGAGTTCTGGGTTGTCGTCAACCGAGAACACGATTAGTGAATCAAATAAACACTGTGATTCAATACTCATAGTACTTTGTTGTTGAGACGTTTAATACTCCATCATGTCACTCCTAGCCTGATCGGTTACTTCATGATCGTGCTAATTTTAACTGTGCTACTTGGTCCTTATTCCTGGAGCACATCTTTCGACAATAAGCTAAGCTTACATCGACTTCCTCGTCTTATCGTTTCACCTCAAACCACAAACTTGATTCCGACTTTGTGTCGTATATGTGGTTCCAATAGTATTTCGCTGCATTGGTCCTTTTGCTTAATGTATTCGCTGTTTGATTGCTTCTTCGTGGAGCCTCTCGACAAAATTGTCATGATTATCATTAACATTTTGACTCCTTCCGGGTTATCAATCGAATTCTTTATGATAAGTGACATCCGCGTCCCTTGGTAATTTGAGTTACCGTCGACAACATTCTTACCTTTCTTTCATCACAAACTTGTTCATGTTATGGATGCAACTTGCTATCCATCTTGTATTATGTTCTACCTTGGAGTGCTACCATCTTTTATGTCAAGAATGTTGTTAGAATTTCACCATCTCTTAAGAATTCTTGGTATTGTGATACTGCTCACCATCACCATTCTTTCTTGGTCCCCGTGTTGATCCTAATCGGTATACCAACAAGTGAACGGTGCTATTTGGATTCTGCACTTCTAGCAACCCTATTGCTTTGAAGTTAATGATCGACAGTTCATTCTTAGCTAATCGGTTATCGAATCACCATTCCAACAATTGATCAGGCTACCTATGCCCCTATTTCAGTCGCACCTGTCAACCAATGTTTAATTGTGTATGTTTTCCTCGAGCATACATCATTATATCATTTAATCTAACAAATATTATATCCTTGTTCACATACTTGTGGAAATCCATTTTTTGCAAATCTCGATGAATTGTCGCTGAGTACATCAGCCACCTCCTCATCCTCTACCTGGTTTAATGATGAACTCTTGTTTTGGAACTTGCTTCCATAGTTCATATCCCGAGAATCTTGCAATGTCATCTCGACAATTTGTGTTGCACCTTTTCTTCTCAGGCATCCCGAGTCTGAGGTATCCAGACACCAATTAGATCTGAATCTGGGTCAGATATGATGGTTGGAACAAATTTTCAAGAGTTATAACATTGGTCTTTATATGACCCAATAAGGTGATGTCATGCCGAGCCCACCTGGCCGGATGACCTATTGTTATAGTATCCCTTTTGGCATGATTAACCATTTTCTCATCAGGAAATTGTAAGACTTGTTCCATAAGTTGATCCCGATGGATCCTTTGTGTATCCAAAGTCTGACCTTTGCTTGACGATCATGTCAATGCTATCTCAAAGCATGTCTGTGGTACTCCAGTCTTCGATAAGAACATTTAAAGCACCATGCTAAAATTTCTTTATCAATTATTCAAACACCGTTGTATGGGTAATGTTACGAAATTCCTCTCCCCTTACCTAAATGGTTTTCTACTTTCTATCATGTTAGGGATATCATGCTCTGTTTGTCCTTATAGAGGATATACCCCTGAAACATATGTATCAAAACATTTTACTTTCCATTGTTCTTTTTAATCTGATGATCACATTTTCCTTTTCATTGTTTTGTTTAACCTTTCTTGTGATCTATATGACCTAAGAAGTAATATTCTTCTGCTTATGTAAACACCTTGGTGTACAACCATGTCAGTAAGACCCTGTTGCTATTGTTGATAATATTCCGGTAACCGCCGATGGATGAGAACTTTGCCTATTGGTCCGCCTCGTCTTAATGAGCAGGAAAATGGTTCTCTTTGTCCCTCGCCCTTGGTACCGATGTTGTTGCCGACATAGCTGACAGTTTATTCTCCGACATGCCTTGCTATCATGTTTGTGCAAGATGACATCGCCCTTCCTACTTTTTAACCCACATGGTGGGCCCATAACCCACAAGTCCACTTGCTCGAAACCTGACTCTCTTGTACACCCCTGTTTGCCATAGTTATTCCTCGTGTTTGACCGGGTCACCTTCCTAGAGATGATTTATTCTGGTATCAGACACAACACTTATTGTCGTTGCGCTAAACCCCTTTTCAGGCCCTGTTATAGGCGTCGAATAATTGCCTATGCGCTTGAAACTTCTATTTTGCACCTTCTTACTTTGCTCTCAATATTTTCTTAAGTTTCAATTTGAGAGTTACTTTCCACCACCTTACCCGATATTATCGACCAGATAGTCAACCTTGCAGAGGTCCGTTCTCCCGGAATACCCACCCTTTATTCTTTCGTGAGTACGATGGAGTTCCTGAAGAAAGGATGTGTACTACATCATGATGACCTGAAGCAGAGAAATGAAGACATCGACGTAATGGATCGACCTCTCCGAGAAGAGAAATCAAGACCGAGAAGATTCGTTAGAGTTCCGAAACCATATCTTTCTATTGGGGAACGCAGTAATTTCAAAAAAAATCATACGCACATACAAGATCCATTTAGGTGATGCGTAGCAATGAGAGAGGAGAGTGTTTGCTACCTACCCTTGTAGACCATAAGCGGAAGTGTTATGACAACGCGGTTGATGTAGTCGTATGTCTTCACGATCCGACCGATCCTAGTACCAAAAGTACGGCACCTCCGCGATCTACACACGTTCAGCTCGGTGACGTCCCACGAACTCTCTATCCAGCTGAGTGTCGAGGGAGAGCTTTGTCAGCATGACGGCGTCAAGACGGTGATGATGAAGCTACCGGCACAGAAGGATTCCCCCCTTCCAAGTAGTAGGAGTAGGATTCCTCCCTTCCAAGTAGTAGGAGTAGGAGAGAAGGAAGGGGAGGAGAGAGGGAAGGAAAGGGGGGCCCACCCAATTTGGATTGGGCTAGGGGGGGTGCCTCCCACCTTTTCCCTTCCTCTCCTCTATTCCACTAAGGCCCAATAAGGCCCATGTACTCCCTGGGGGGGGTTCCAGTAACCTCCCGGTACTCCGAAAAATGCCCGAACTCATATGGAACCATTCCGATGTCCAAACATAGGCTTCCAATATATCGATCTTTATGTCTCGACCATTTCGAGACTCCTCGTCATGTGCGTGATCATATCCGGGACTCCAAACTACCTTCGGTACATCAAAACACAAAAAACTCATAATACCGATCGTCACCGAACGTTAAGCATGTGGACCCTATGGGTTCGAGAGCTATGTAGACATGACCAAGATTCATCTCTGGTCAATAACCAATAGCGGAACCTGGATGCTCATATTGGTTCCTACATATTCTGCGAAGATCTTTATCAGTCAAACCGCACAACAACATAAGTTGTTCCCTTTGTCATCGGTATGTTACTTGTCCGAGATTCGATTGTCGGGGATCTCAATACCTAGTTCAATCTTGTTACCGGCAAGTCTCTTTACTCATTCCGTAGTGCATCATCCCGCAACTAACTCATTAGTCACATTGCTTGCAAGGCTTATAGTGATGTGCATTACCGAGAGGGCCCAGAGATACCTCTCCGATACTTGGAGTGACAAATCCTAATCTCGATCTATGCTAACTCAACAAACACCATCAGAGACACCTGTAGAGCATCTTTATAGTCACCCAGTTATGTTGTAACGTTTGATAGCACACTTGGTGTTCCTCCGGTATTCGGGAGTTGCATGATCTCATAGTCATAGGAACATGTATAAGTTATGGAAAAGCAATAGCAACAAACTAAACGATCATCATGCTAAGCTAACGGATAGGTCAAGTCAATCACATCATTCTCTAATGATGTGATCCCGTTAATCAAATGACAACTCATGTCTATGGCCGGGAAACATAATCATCATTGATTCAATGAGCTAGTCAAGTAGAGGCATACTAGTGACACTTTGTTTGTCTATATATTCACACATGTACTAAGTTTCCGGTTAATACAATGCTAGCATGAATAATAAACATTTATCATGGTATAAGAAATATAAATAACAACTTTATTATTGCCTCTAGGGCATATTTCCTTCAGTCTCCCACTTCCACTAGAGTCAATAATCTAGATTACATTCTAATGATTCTAACACCCATGGAGCCTTGGCGTTGATCATGTTTTGCTCGTGAGAGAGGCTTAGTCAATAGTTTTGCAACATTCAAATCTGTATGTATCTTGCAAATCTCTATGTCTCCCTCCTTGACTGGATCGCGGATGGAATTGAAGCATCTCTTGATGTGCTTGGTTCTCTTGTGAAATCTGGATTCCTCTGCCAAGGAAATTGCACCAATATTGTCACAAAAGATTTTCATTGGACCCGATGCACTAGGTATTACACCTAGATTGGATATGAACTCCTTCATCCAGACTCCTTCATTCACTGCTTCCGAAGTAGCTATGTACTCCGCTTCACACGTAGATCCTGCCATGACGCTCTGCTTAGAACTGCACCAACTGACAACTCCACCATTTAATAAAAATACGTATCCGGTTTGTGACTTAGAGTCATCTGGATCGGTGTCAAAGCTTGCATCGACGTAACCGTTTATGACGAGCTCTTTGTCACCTCCATAAACGAGAAACATATCATTAGTCCTTTTCAGGTATTTCAGGATGTTCTTGACCGATGTCCAGTGATCCACTCCTGGATTACTTTGGTACCTCCCTGCTAAACTAATAGCAAGGCACACATCAGGTCTGGTACACAGCATTGCATACATGATAGAACTTATGGCTGAAACAATAGGGAATGACTTCCATTTTCTCTCTATCTTCTGCAATGGTTGGGCATTGAGTCTGACTCAACTTCACACCTTGTAACACAGGCAAGAACCCTTTCTTTGCTTGATCCATTTTGAACTTCTTCAAAACTTTATCAAGGTATGTGCTTTGTGAAAGTCCAATTAAGCATCTTGATCTATCTCTATAGATCTTGATGCCCAATATATAAGCAGCTTCACCGAGGTCTTTCATTGAAAAATTCTTATTCAAGTATCCTTTTATGCTATTCAGAAATTCAGTGTCATTTCCGATCAGCAATATGTCATCCACATATAATATCAGAAATGCTACAGAGCTCCCACTCACTTTCTTGTAAATACAGGCTTCTCCAAAAGTCTGTATAAAACCATATGCTTTGAAAAACACTATCAAAGTGTATATTCCAACTCCGAGAGGCTTGCACCAGTCCATAAATTGATAATTGGAGCTTGCACACTTTGTTAGCACCTTTTGGATCAACAAACCCTTCTGGTTGCATCATATACAACTCTTCTTTAAGATATCCATTAAGGAATGTAGTTTTGACATCCATTTGCCAAATTTCATAATCATAAAATGCGGCAATTACTAACATGATTCGAACGGACTTAAGCATCGCTACGAGTGAGAAGGTCTCATCATAGTCAACTCCTTGAACTTGTCGAAAACCTTTTGCAACAAGTCGAGCTTTGTAGACAGTAACATTTCCGTTGGTGTCAGTCTTCTTCTTGAAGATCCATTTATTCTCTATGGCCTGCCGATCATCGGGCAAGTCAACCAAAGTCCACACTTTGTTCTCATACATGGATCCTGAGGGAGTCCTGGATTAGGGGGTCTCCAGACAGCCGGACTATATCCTTTGGCCGAACTGTTGGACTATGAAGATACAAGATTGAAGACCATGTCTCGTGTCCGGATAGGACTTTACTTGGCATAAAAGGCAAGCTAGGTATCGGTGTCAAAACCGGCGGATCTCGGGTAGGGGGTCCCGAACTGTGCGTCTAAGGCGGATGGTAAAAGGAGGCAGGGGACACGATGTTTTACCCAGGTTCGGGCCCTCTTGATGGAGGTAAAACCCTACGTCCTGCTTGATTAATATTGATGATATGGGTAGTACAAGAGTAGATCTACCACGAGATCAAAGAGGCTAAACCCTAGAAGCTAGCCTATGGTATGATTGTATGCTGTCCTACGGACTAAAACCCTCCGGTTTATATAGACACCAGAGAGGGTTAGGGTTACACAAGGTCGGTTACAAAGGAGGAGATACACATATCTGTATTGCCTAGCTTGCCTTCCACGCCAAGTAGAGTCCCATCCGGACACAAGACGAAGTCTTCAATCTTGTATCTTCATAGTCTAACAGTCCGGCTGTCCGGAGACCTCCTAATCCAGGACTCCCTCAGTAGCCCCTGAACCAGGCTTTCAATGACGATGAGTCCGGTGTGCAGTATTTTCTTCGGCACTGCAAGGCGGGTTCCTCCTCCGAATACACCACGGAAGAATTTGAATACAAGGATAGTGTCCGACCCTGCAAAATAAGTTCCACATACCACCGTAGAGAGAATAATATTTCCACAAATCCAATTTGCTGACTTGTTTTGGCAACACGACATTATGTCACGGCCTGGTGATTATTCGAACTGTTTCCTTTAACTAGCCCCGCACATAACGCGAGGCAGTTTTTTGACACGTCTCGTCAAAAAAGAGATCGTGTCCCCTTATCACGGGATTCTCATCAATACTGGTGTGGGTAACCCAACCACGCCATCAATTATGGCGCTTGGGGGATAAGCAAGTTTTAGCAGGCTAGTGGGGACGTATAGTTTCGTCCGCCCATATAAAGGGATAAGGATTTACCTTTTCATCCACGCCTTCTTCCTCCTTTTCTCATCCATTTTCGCACACTCGAGCTCCAGCGCCCAAGTTCGCATTTCCCACCTCGACCTTCTCCAACCATGTCCAGAGCAGGAGGCAGGTGGATGGTCTCCTCCGTCACGGAGGGACACATCAAGAAGCTGAGGAGAGCCGGATACCTGCCCGACGACATCGCGCACCGGCTCCCAGAAGGGGGCAGCTCATCCCCACCCCCAGGCCCCATGAGAGGGTACTGTTCCTTACCCATTTCCTCCGTGGACTGGGATTCCCTCTCCACCCATTCGTCCGGGGGCTCATGTTCTACTACGGCCTGGATTTCCACGATCTGGCCCCGAACTTCATCCTCAACATCTCGGCGTTTATCATCGTGTGTGAGGCCTTCCTCCGCATCAAGCCCCACTTCGGCTTATGGCTAAAGACTTTCAATGTCAAGCCGAAGGTAGTGAGAGGCCACCAGGCGGAGTGCGGAGGCGCCATGGTGGGCAATATGCCCAACGTCACATGGCTCGAGGGCTCCTTCATGGAGACCATAAAGGGGTGGCAATCGGGGTGGTTCTACATCACCGAGTCGCGTGACCCTAAATGGGCAGCGGCCCCCGAGTTCCGATCTGGCTTCCCCACGTGGCTCACCTCCTGGCAAGAGAAGGGCCTGTCCTGGGGTAGTTCGGGAGAGCTGACCGGACTCCAAACATGTATTCAAAACATGGTGAACAAGAGGCTCAAACTCGTCAACGTAGTCCAGGTCATGCTCAACTGCCGGATCCTCCCGTGCCAACAACGGGCTTTCAACTTGTGGGAGTTCGACCCGGTGCAGCACCGAACTCTGAACAGGCTCTTCGACAGAACTCAAAAAGATGCTTGGAGGGTGCTATTCAAGAGCGCCGAGGTTCCCCCTCCCACTACTGAGGATCGCGGATTCATCGCGAAGCACCAAGCCAGCGCGGTAAGCTGCTTTACCTATTACAGGATACTTGTTTTTCATAGTTTGACTCCATGCGGGATCTAAACTCCCGTACCTTTGATAGGACTGGCAGGAGACGGCCAGACAGATCGACTATCCGGCTCCTTTGCCCGAAGGCCCAGCAGACGCTCTCCTGGCGAAGATGCTGACTCCGGCTCCTTACACGGTGCCGGAGAAGACCAAGAAGGCCAAGGGAACCCGAAAAAGTTCCCGACGCCAGGCGTCATCAGACTCACCGTCCGAGGACTCTACGGCGCAATCCTCCCCCGAAGACGAGGAGGCAGAAGAAGATGCTCCCCCTCCAGACAGGGGAGACAAGAAAAGGAAGGCCGCCCCAACTGGGGAGGCCAAAGGGTCCAAGAAGGGAAGGACTCTCCTTCCAGACAGCTCTACCACCGCCGGTGGCGGCGAAGAGGAGTGCATGCCCAGGGCCAAGCCCCTGGGGAAGTCGTAAGTATTCGGATACCAGAGTAACTCATAGCATTCCTTTGTCGCACTGCTTCACCTAACGCTGAATATGATTACGCAGGCCACTACGAGCCCGTATCGATGTATCGTCGGACGGCTCCCTGGGCTCGTCGGATATGGATAGCGATCCAGTTCTGACCGCCACCTCCCCTCACCCTGCGGACGACACCGAGGTATTGTCTCAAGAGGCACCGGGTCGAGGGGAGACAATCCCGGAGGCGCCTCAAGGCGGCCTTCCGGACTCCGGGAGCAGAGGGGACAAGGCCCTTGAGGGCTTCGAGTTTGGCCCTCAGCCGAACACCGCGCCGGAACCTCCAGTGGTTACGGACTCGGGAAGGCGGCCTCCTTCCAAGAGGGGCCAGATGCCCATACCGGTGACCTCTGTCCATCCAGAGGCGCCGGACAATATACTGGAAGCGCTTCGCAGCGCTTCCATCAACGAGGAGCGCTGCACTATTATGAGTGCGGTGATCCAGAAGGTTCAGTCTGATAAGAGCGGATTAACTGAAGCCTGTGCCAGCCTTCTAACAGGCTTTGAGGTAAGTGTTTAAAATATAGGAAAAATATTACCGCATAGACAGTAGCCCCTGATGCTCTATTCGGTTTTCACAAAGAAAAGCCGAACATAGGTCAAACAATATCACAGGAGTCTAATATAAGTATGTCAATATGCATATGCAGGCTTCGCTGCTGGCATCAGCCGCACTGACTGCGGAGGTCGCCGTACTGAAGCAGGACCTTAAAGGGTCACAGGACGAGCTCGGCCTTGCCAAGAGGCAGCTCGAGGAGAACAAAGGTAAGTAATACCTAGTCTGTGGATATGTATAAAAAGAATGCGATTGCAAAATGACAAGATCATCATGAATTTTCCAGGGGCCACGACCGAAGTGGAAACCCTAAAGCAAGCGCTATCCGAGGCCGAAGATAAAGCGGCCAAGGAGCGCACCGAGCGAGAAAAGCAAGATGCTTGGGTGGGCGAGGTGCAACAAGAGTTACAGGCTCTCGTGACGAAGCACGAGGCGTTGGAGCTTGACTCGAAGACGCGGGAGTCTGAGCTTGCCGCGGCTCTCGAGAGCGCAAAGAGTGCCAAGGCCGAAGCCCAAAAGGCCATCCAGGAGATCGACGCAGTGAAGAAAATAGCGGCGGGTAAGGCATTCTATATGCAAAGCAAGCATGTAAAAGTAAATTACCGATTACTTACCCGAATCCGGAGCTCTCCAGGAGCATTCGCAGATTTGCCCCGCAGCGTGTCAGATGCCGCGAAGTTTTACTTGGCCGAGGATGGAAGCTCGATGGAGAAGCTGTTCTGGTCTCTGTATGCTGAGGCCGAACATCCGGTGCCAATGAGCGACCGATCAGGCCATGAAGAGCTTTATAGTCCGGCTGTGGCCTGGCGACGCCCTTCCGAACAGCTTCTTCGGCCTGGTGAGGCGGCTTATGGATGCCTACCCGCGGCTGGAGGTCGTCAAGCGATCCGTCTGCATTGAAGGTGCACGCCGGGCTTTCGCCCGTGTGAAGTTGCAATGGGTCAAGCTAGACGCCGTGAAGCTGATCAAGGAAGGGCCGCCGGAGGGCAAGGAGCATCGCCACCCCGAGATGTACTACGAGGGTGTTCTGAAGGGTGCCCGTCTCATAGCGGACAAGTGCACGAAAGATGTAATATTTGAGTGAAACTTGCTCGTGTGATCCTGTATTTATGAAAACTTGTTCATATGCGCTATGCAACGCTTGTTTGAATTTAAAATGTTACCTTCTGTTTGGCTGTTTATCCAATCTAAGAGATGGCTAGTCCTCGGCTTCTGCCCCCATGCCGCGAGTGCTGGGGTGTTCGGGATAAACCTGCGCACTCTTGTTCCCATTTTTGGGTCCTTCGAGGGAGGTGCTCAGCACAACGAACAAGGCAACCGGACTAATAATGCTTTATCACTCTCACTTAGCCATAGAATTCTATAATTTTAAATTTCGGCAAGGCCCCTGGTATTCGGAAGGCCGAATTCGGGGCCCGATACACGCCTTTAAGCCGTACAGGGCCGGCCCCTCGCTCTAAGCGGCATAAGTCTTTGGGGACTCGAAACCTCGCCGAACAGCGACCAGTCTCTCGCCTTATCATGACAGTCAGTTTTAGCTTTCTCTACTGAGGTGCTCAGCCCAGCAGAACCGGGGCACAATCGCAGTAGTTCTCCTAGCGCTACCTTAGCCGATAGAGCGGAACGTAAGGTACCAAAACATAGGAGCCGGGCAAACCCAACATTTGACCAAAGACATGATTCGGAGCTGATGCATATAATGCTGTAAGTTTGGGGTGCCGCACTTGTGAAAGCGTTCGGACTTTTCACACCATATTGTGGGGTACGTAAGCCCCTGGTGTATTGGCCGTACCAAAGTGTACGGTTGCAAGGCGTCATTAATGAACACACACACACACACACACACACACACACATATATATATAACAAGAATGCAATAATAGTCGTAATGTTATGCGTTGTTTATTCAAAAAGGTGCGTTAAAGCAGAATCATACAGATAGTGCGATAAGCAAAAAGTAGGACTATGTCCCTTCCAAGAGCAAGCTGAGGAATAGTATTAAAGCAAGTATTTCGCTCGTTATCGTAATCCACCTCGGAATTCCATGGTGTGACGTTGCTTTCTGCCTCCTTGGTTGCTTCATCATGTGTTCGGCAATCATGCTGCCGGACAGGGTTTCCAGAGATTAAGGTTTAAGCCGCGTCTTGGGGCGTGCCGCAGTTGTGTCCCCCTCCCCACCTGTGCCCATGGTATTTTTAATGCGTAATTATGTACGCGTGTCACGAGTTTCACAGTTTGGCTGGGACTGGGGTGGGGGCTGTATTGCTACGCGAGCTCAGATCGTGCCAGGCGTTCTAGTTGCCGATTACTCCGAGCGCGCTTGAAGGTGTCCGGGTCTTGAAACGCCGAACTGGTGGATTGCCTTGAGAGGCTGCTTTGCGCTTCTACTGCGAGGGCCGCAGTGTGCTCCTCCGTTCGGAGAGAGCGCTCTGTGTTTCCATTGACTGTAATAACCCCACGAGGTCCTAGCATCTTGAGCTTGGGGTATGCATAATGCGGTACCACATTGAATCTCGCAAATGCGGTTCGCCCAAGCAGTGCATGATAACCACTGCGGAACAGGACTATATCAAAGATTAACTCTTTGCTTCGGAAGTTATCCGGGGATCCAGAGACCACTTCCAGTGTAATTGAGCCTGTGCAATGGGCCTCTATGCCTGGAATAACGCCTTTAAAGGTCGTTTTTGTGGGTTTGATCCTTGAGGGGTCTATACCCATTTTGCACACTGTGTCCTGATAAAGCAGGTTCAGGCTACTGCCGCCATCCATAAGGACTCGAGTGAGGTGAAATCCATCAATGATTGGGTTTAGAACCAGTGCGGCGAATCTGCCATGACGGATACTAATGGGGTGGTCCCTGCGATCAAAAGTGATCGGATAGGAGGACCATGGGTTGAACTTTGGGGCGACTGGCTCCAACGCATATACGTCCCTGAGCGCACGCTTCCGCTCCCTCTTGGGGATGTGGGTTGCGTATATCATGTTCACCGTCCGCACTTGTGGGGGGAACCTCTTCTGTCCTCCGGTGTTCGGCTGCCGGGGCTCTTCCTCGTCATCTCTATGTGGCCCCTTATCTTTGTCTTCGGCAATTAACTTGCCGGCCTGCTTGAACACCCAACAATCCCTGTTGGTGTGGTTGGCTGGCTTGTCGGGGGTGCCGTGTATTTGACACGAGCGATCGAGTATATGGTCCAAACTGGACGGGCCCGGCGTACTTTGTTTGAATGGATTTTTCCGCTGACCGGGTTTAGAGCCTTTGAATCCGGCATTGACTGCCGTATCCTCAGTATTATCGCTGTTAATGCGGCACTTATGTTTGTTGCGACGTGACCTGCTATTGCCGTCCTTGGTATCCTAAGTACCATGGTTCTTTGACATATTGTTACTGCGAGCCAGCCAGCTGTCCTCTCCCGCACAAAAGCGGGTCATGAGTGTCGTGAGGGCTGCCATAGATTTCGGCTTTTCCTGACCAAGGTGTCGGGCTAGCCACTCGTCGCGGATGTTGTGTTTGAAAGCTTCTAGGGCCCCTGCATCCGGACAGTCGATGATTTGATTTTTCTGGCTGCTGAATTATGTGGGTCAAGTCATACGCATCTGGTGGTCGCACATAAGTGCCCTGAAAGTTGTCGAGGAATGCGGCTTCCAGATCTTCCCAACAGCTAATGGACTCTGCTGGCAAGCTGTTAAGCCAATGCCGCGCTGGTCCTTTGAGCTTTAGTGGGAGGTATTTGATGGTGTGTACGTCATCACCGCGGGCCATGTGGATGTGGAGGAGGAAATCCTCGATCCATACCGCAGGATCTGTTGTGCCGTCGTATGATTCAATATTTACAGGTTTGAAACCTTCTGGGATTTGATGATCCATTACTTCGTCTGTGAAGCATAAGGGGTGTGCGGCGCCTCTGTATTGGGCTATATCGCGACGCAGCTCGAATGGGTCTTGCCCGCTGTGTTCGGCCCGGCCGGATTTACTTTTACTGTATCCGGCGTGACGTTTATCGTCTCGCATAGTGGCGCGCCCTCGTGATCCGTAGATCGATCTTGCATGTTTTGCTTTGTCCTCCAATACATCTCGCAGGTCTGGCGTGTTTCCCCATGCTTTTTTACTTGAATGGCGTCGGGGTGCCTCTCTATCACGGCCACGAGGTGACCGATCAGCCGCGTCATACGCTTCTTCCTCTAGTCGAGGTAGCAACCTGCATTTTGGGTAACTCTTGGAGGGGCGCTCGAGTTTATATTCCTCGACCACGAGGACTTCAGTGCATTTGTTAGCTAGCAGATCTTGATCAGCTTGAAGTTGCTGCTGCTTTTTCTTAAGGCTATTTGCCGTGGCCATAAGCCGGTGCTTGAAGCGCTCTTGTTCGACGGGATCCTCTGGCACGGTGAATTCGTCATCGCCGAGGCTTGCCTCGTCTTCGGAGGGGGGCATGTAATTATCATCCTCCGCCTCTCCATCAGCCGCTCTCTCAGGAGGGCTGGCTCCTCCATCCCCCCTGCTCTAAATCTTGCTGGAGGGTGTTGTTGTTGTCTTCGGCACTATCCGTAGTGCTATTACCTCATGTGCCGGTATTACCACTTTTGCTTTCACGGGACTTAGAGCGGCGCCGCTGATGTCGGCGCTTGGGTTGCTTCTTGGAGGGGTCATCCTCCGCTGTCTCGTCGCCATTGACTTCTTTGGGTGTATCCACCATGTATATATCGTATGATGAAGTGGCTGTCCAGTGCCTTGTGGGCAGTGGTTCATCTTCGTCTCCCGCATTGTCGTCCATACCGTCGATATCTTCGGAGTCGAAGTCGAGCATGTCGGTTAAGTCATCGACAGTGGCTACCAAGTGGGTGGTGGGTGGGCCGCGAATTTCTTCGTCATCCACATCCCAGTCCTGCCGGACATAGTTCGGCCAGGATCCTCCTGACAAGGAGAGAGACCTTAATGAGTTCAGTATGTCGCCGAAGGGCGAGTGTTGAAAGATATCTGCAGAGGTAAACTCCATGATCGGTGCCCAGTCAAATTCGATAGGAGCGGGCGCAGGCGGTTCGGAGTCCGTGGCCGGAGAAGGATCCGACAGTTTAACAACACGGCTCTCGTGCAAGGTAAGGTCGATGTTCGGCTCGATCGTCGCTGAGGGTAAGGCCTCCGTGGCGGGGTCCATCCACCCGTCCACAGAAGGCGCAACTGGCTCCAAATTGAGGGTCAGAGCGGCTGCCGGTGCGATCTTAACATTGTCTCATGGAAGAGCTAAATCGTACTCATCGTGACCGCGTGACGCACAAGGCAGAGGCTCAAATCCGTCGAAGATCAAGTCTCCGCGGATATCGGCCATGTAGTTTAAGCTTCCAGACCTGACATGGTGTCCAGGGGCGTAACTTTCAATCTGCTCCAGATGGCCAAGCGAATTGGCCCGCAGTGCAAAGCTGCCGAACACAAAGATCTGTCCGAGGAGAAAAGTCTCACCCTGGACTGCATCGCTATCGATGATAGTAGGAGCCATCAAGCCTAACGGCGACGACACAGAGGACCTCTCAATGAAAGCACTAATGTCGGTGGCAAAACCGGTGGATCTCGGGTAGGGGGTCCCGAACTATGCATCTAAGGCGGATGGTAACAGGAGGCAGGGGACATGATGTTTTACCCAGGTTCGGGCCCTCTTGATGGAGGTAAAACCCTATGTCCTGCTTGATTAATATTGATAATATGGGTAGTACAAGAGTAGAGCTACCACGAGATTAGAGAGGCTAAACGCTAGAAGATAGCCTATGGTATGATTGTATGTTGTCCTACGGACCAAGACCCTCCGGTTTATATAGACACCGGAGAGGGTTAGGGTTACACAAGGTCGGTGTCGGTGTCAAAACCGGCGGATCTCGGGTAGGGGGTCCCGAACTGTGCGTCTAGGCCGGATGGTAACAGGAGGCAGGGGACACGATGTTTTACCCAGGTTCGGGCCCTCTTGATGGAGGTAAAACCCTACGTCTTGCTTGATTGATATTGATGATATGGGTAGTACAAGAGTAGATCTACCACGAGATCAGAGAGGCTAAACCCTAGAAGCTAGCCTATGGTATGATTGTATCTTATGGTTGTTATCCTACGGACTAAAACCCTTCGGTTTATATAGACACCGGAGAGGGTTAGGGATACACAAGGTCGGTTACAAAGGAGGAGATATGCATATCCGTATTGCCTAGCTTGCCTTCCACGCCAAGTAGAGTCCCATCCGGACACGAGACGAAGTCTTCAATCTTGTATCTTCATAGTCTAACAGTCGGCCAATGGAGATAGTCCGGCTGTCCGGAGAACCCCTTATCTAGGACTCCCTCAATAGCCCCTGAACCAGGCTTCAATGACGATGAGTCCGGCGCGCAGTATTGTCTTCGGCATTGCAAGGCGGGTTCCTTCTCCGAATACATCACAAAAGAATTTGAATACGAGGATAGTGTTCGACCCTGCAAAATAAGTTCCACATACCACCATACAGAGAATAATATTTTCGCAAATCTAATTTGCTGGCTTGTCTTGGCAGCATGACGTTACGTCACGGACCAGTGATTATTCGAACCGTTTCTTTTAACCAGCCCCGCACATAACGCGAGGCAGTTTTTCGACACATATTGTCAAAGCAGAGATCGTGTCCCCTTATTACGGGATTCTCATCAATACGGGCGTGGGTAACCCAACCGCGCCATCAATTGCGGCGCTTGGGGGATAAGCGAGTTTTACCAGGCAAGTGGGGACGCTTAGTTTCGTCCGCCCATATAAAGGGATAAGGATTCACCTTTCTATCCACGCCTTCTTCCTCCTTTGCTCATCTGTTTTCGCACACTCGAGCTCTAGCGCCCAAGTCCACACTTCCACCTCAACCTTCTCCAACCATGTATGGAGCGGGAGGCAGGTGGATGGTCTCCTCCGTCACGGAGGGAGACATCAAGAAACTGAGGAGAGCCGGATACCTGCCCGACGACATCGTGCACTGGCTCCCAGATGAGGGGCGGCTCATCCCCACCCCCAGGCCCCACGAGAGGGTAGTATTCCTCACCCATTTCCTCCGCGGACTGGGATTCCCTCTCCATCCCTTCGTCTGGAGGCTCATGTTTTATTACGGCCTGGATTTCCACAATCTGGCCCCGAACTTCATCCTCAACATCTCGGCATTTATCGTCGTGTGCGAGGCCTTCCTCCGCATCAAGCCCCACTTCGGCTTATGGCTGAAGACCTTCAATGTCAAGCTGAAGGTGGTGGGCGGTCGCCAAGCAGAGTGCGGAGGCGCCATGGTGGGCAAGATGCCCAACGTAACATGGCTCGAGGGCTCCTTTGTGGAAACCATAAAGGGGTGGCAATCGGGGTGGTTCTATATCAACGAGCCGCGCGACCCTGCATGGGCAGCGGCCCCCGAGTTCCAATCTGGCATCCCCACGCGGCTCACCTCCTGGAAAGAGAAGGGCCTGTCCTGGGGTAGTTCGAAAGAGCTGACCGGACTCCAAACATGTATTCAAAACATGGTGGACAAGAAGCTCAAGCTTGTCAACATAGTCCAAGTTATGCTCATCCGTCGGATACTCCCATGCCAACAACGGGAGTTCAACTTGTGGGAGTTCAATCCAGCGCAGCACCGAACTCTGAACAGGCTCTTCGACACGACTCATGAAGACTCCTGGAGGGTGCTGTTCAAAAGTGCCAAGGTCCCCCCCTATTACTGAGGATCGCGGATTCAGCGCGAAGCGCCAAGCCAGTGCGGTAAGCTGCTTTACCTTTCACAGGATACTTATTATTTTTATATAGATTGATTCTATGCGGGATCTAAACTCCCGTACCTTTGACAGGACTGGCAGAAGATGGCCGGACAGATCGATTGTCCGGCTCCTTTGCCTGAAGGCCCCGCAGACGCTCTTCTGGCGAAGATGTTGACTCCGGCCCCTTATACGGTGCCGGAGAAGACCAAGAAGGACAAGGGAACCCGAAAGAGTTCCCGACGCCAGGCATCGTCGGACTCACCGTCCGATGACTGTACGGTGCACTCTTCCCCCGAAGACGAGGAGGAGGAAGAAGAAGATGCTCCCCCGCCGGCTGGGGGAGACAAGAAAAGGAAGGCCGCCCCAACCGGGGAGGCCGGAGGGTCCAAGAAGGGAAGGACTCTCTTACGGACGGTTCCACCGCCGCCAACGAAGGTGAAGACGAGTGGTTGCCCATGGTCAAGCCCCCGGGGAGATCGTAAGTATTTGGATACCAGAGTAACTCATAGGATTCCTTTGTCGCACTGCTTTCTCTAACACCAAACGCAATTATGCAGGCCGCCACAAGCCAGCATCGATGTATCATCGGACGGCTCCTTGGGCTTGTCGGACATGGATAGCGATCCAGTCCCGACCGCCACCTCCCCTCATCCTGCCGACGACGCTGAGCTGTTGTCTCAAGAGGCACCGGATCGAGAGGAGACAGCCCCGGAGGTGCCTCAAGGCGACCTTCCGGACTCCGGGAGCCGAGGGGACGGGGCCCCTGAGAGCTCCGAGTTCGGCCCTCAGCCGAACACCGCGCTGGAACCTCCAGCAGTTCTGGGCTCGGGCAGGCGGCCTCCTTCTAAGAGGGGCAAGACGCCTGTGCCGGTGACCTCTGTCCATCCAGAGGCACCGGACAGTCTGCTGGAAGCGCTTCGCAGCGCTTCCATCGACGAGGAGCACCACACTATCATGAGTGCGGTGATCCAGAAGGTTCAGTCCGCCAAGAGCGGATTGACTGAAGCCTGTGCCAGCCTTCTAACAGGCTTCGAGGTAAGTGTTTTAAAATGTAGTAGAAATATTACCGCATAGACAGTAGCCCCTGATGCTTTGTTCGGTGTTCACAAAGAAAAGCCGAACAGAGGATCGAATAATATCGCAGGCGTCTAATATAAGTGTGTCAATATGCATATGCAGGCTCCGCTGCTGGCGTCCGCCGCACTGACTGCGGAGGTCGCCATACTGAAGCAGGACCTCGAGGGGTCCAGGAAAGAGCTCGGCCTTGCCAAGAGGCAGCTCGAGGAGAACAAGGGTAAGTAATACCCTATCTTGTGTATATATAAAAGAGGACGCGATTGCAAAATGATAGGATCATCGTATGTTTGCTAGGGGCCACGACTGAGGTGGCAACCCTGAAGCAAGCGCTGACCAAGGCCGAAGATACAGCGGCCAAGGAGCGCACCGAGCGAGAGAAGCATGAGGCTCGGGTGGGCGAGGTGCAGCAAGAGCTCCAGGCTCTTGTGGCGAAGCACGAGGCGTTGGAGCTTGACTCAAAGACGCGGGAGTCTGAGCTTGCCGCGGCCCTCGAGAGTGTAAAAAGTGCCAAGGCCGAAGCCTAAAAGGCCCTCCAAGAGATCGACGCGATGAAGAAGATAGCGGCGGGTAAGGCTTTCTATATGGAAAGCAAGCATGTAAAAGTAAATTACCGATTGCTTACCCAGATCCGGAGCTCTTCAGGAGCATTCGCAGATTTGCCCCGCAGTGTGTCCGATGCCGCACAATTTTACCAGGCCAAGGACGGAAGCTCGACGGAGAAGATGTTCTGGTCTCAGTATGCTCAGGCCGAACATCCGGTGCCAATGAGCGACCAGCTGAAGCAGATGGTCGAGCTACATAAGGCAGCCGATCAGGCCATGAAGAGCTTGATAGTCCGGCTGTGGCCTGGCGACACCCTTCCGAATAGCTTCTTCGGCCTGGTGAGGCGGCTTGTGGATGCCTGCCGGCGGCTGGAGGTCGTCAAGCGATCTTTCTGCATTGAAGGTGCATGCCGGGCTTTCGCTCGTGTGAAATTGCAGTGGGTCAAGCTAGACGCCGTGAAGCTGATCAAGGAGGGGCCGCCAGAGGGCAAGGAGCACCGCCACCCCGAGATGTACTACGAGGGTGTTCTGCTGGGTGCCCGTCTCATCGCGGACGAGTGTTCAAAAGATGTAATATTTGAGTAAACTTGCTCGTTTTATCCTGTATTTATGAAAACTTGTTTCATATGCGCTATGCAACGCTTGTTTGGATTTAAAATATTACCTTCTGTTTGGCTGTTTTCCAATCTGAGAGATGGCTAGTCCTCGGCTTCTGCCCCCATGCCGCGAGTGCTGGGGTGTTCGGGATAAACCTGAGCACTCTTGTTCCCATATTTGGGTCCTTCGAGGGAGGTGCTCAGCACAACAAACAAGGAAACCGGACTAATAATGCTTTATCACTCTCACTTAGCCATAGAATTCTATAATTTTAAATTTTGGCGAAGCCCCCGGTATTCGAAAGGCCGAATTCGGGGCGCGATACACGCCTGTAAGCCGAACAGGGCCGGCCCCTCGCCCTAAGTGGCATAAGTCTTTAGGGACTCGAAAAACCTCGCCGAACAGCGACCAATCTCTCGCCTTATCATGACAGTCAGTTTTAGCTTTCTCTACTAAGGTGCTAAGCCTGGCAGAACCGGGGCACAATCACAGTAGTTCTCCTAGCGCTACCTTAGCCGATAGAGCGGAACGTAAGGTACCAAAACATAGGAGCCGGGCAAACCCAACATTTGACCAAAGACATGATTCGGAGCTGATGCATATAATGCTATAAGTTCGGGGTGCCGCACTTGTGGAAGTGTTCGGACTTGTCACACCTCATTGTGGGGTACGTAAGCCCCTGGTGTATTGGTCGTACCATAGTGTACGGTTGCAAGGCGTCATTAATGAACATATATATATATATATAACAAGAATGCAATAATAGTCGTAATGTCATGCATTATTTATTAAAAAATTGCGTTAAAGCAGAGTGATACAGATAGTGCGATAAGCAAAGAGTAGGACTATGTCCCTTCCAAGGGCAAGCTGAGGAATGATGTTAAATTGAATATTTCACTCGTTACTATAATCAACCTGGGAATTCCGTGGTATGACGTAGCTGTCTGCCTCCTTGGTTGCTGCATCATGTGTTCGGCAATAGTGCTATCGGACAGTGTTTCCCGAGATTAACGTCCTGAAAGGAAAAGAAAAATAACCGAACGGGAAACCCCTAGTGCGGTTTAGGCCGCGACTTGGGGTGTGCCACAGTTGTGCCCCCTCTCCACCTGTGCCCATGGTATTTTTAATGTGTAATTATGGACGCGTGGCACGAGTTTCGCCGTTGGGCTGGGATTGGGGTGGCCGCCGTATTGCTACGCGAGCTCAGATCGCGCCAGGCGGTCTATTTGCCGTTTGCCCCGAGCGCGCGTGAAGGTGTCCGGGCTGTGAAACACCGAACTGGTTGATTTCCTTGAGAGGCTGCTTTGCCTGCTGCGAGGGCTGCGGTGTGCTCCTCTGTTCGGAGAGAGCGCTCTGTGTTTCCATTGACTGTAATAACTCCGCGAGGTCCTGGCATCTTGAGCTTGAGGTATGCATAATGCGGTACCACATTGAATCTAGCAAATGCGGTTCGCCCGAGCAGCGCGTGATAACCACTCCGGAACGGGACTATATCGAAGATTAAATCTTCGCTTCGGAAGTTATCCGGGGATCCGAAGACCACTTCCAGTGTAATTGAGCCCGTGCAATGGGCCTCTACACCTGGAATGACGCCCTTAAAGGTCGTTTTTGTGGGTTTGATCCTTGAGGGGTCTATACCCATTTTGCGCACTGTGTCCTGATAAAGCAGGTTCAGGCTGCTGCCGCCGTCCATAAGGACTCGAGTGAGGTGAAATCCGTCGATGATTGGGTCTAGGACCAGTGCGGCGAATCCGCCATGACGGATACTAGTGGGGTGGTCCCTGCGATCGAAGGTGATCGGACAGGAGGACCAAGGGTTGAACTTTGGGGCGACTGGCTCCAACGCATATACGTCCCTGAGCGGACGCTTCTGCTCCCTCTTGGGGATGTGGGTTGCGTATATCATATTCACCGTCCGCACTTGCAAGGGAAACCTCTTCTGTCCTCCAGTGTGCGACTGCCGGGGCTCCTCCTCGTCATCCCTATGCGGCCCCTTGTCCTTGTTTTCGGCAATTAACTTGCCGGCCTGCTTGAACACCCAACAATCCCTGTTGGTGTGATTGGCTGGCTTGTCTGGGGTGTCGTGTATTTGACACGAGCGATCGAGTATACGGTCCAAGCTGGACGGCCCCGGCGTACTTTGTTTGAATGGCTTTTTCCGCTGACCGGGTTTAGAGCCTTTGAATCCGGAATTGACTTTTGTATCCGAAGTATTTTCGTTGTTAATGCGGCGCTTATGCTTGTTGCGACATGACCTGCTATTGCCGTTCTTGGTATCTAAGGTACCATGGTTCTTTGATATGTTATTACTGCGAGCCAGCCAGCTGTCTTCTCCCGCACAAAAGCGGGTCATGAGCGTCGTGAGAGCTGCCATGGATTTCGGCTTTTCCTGACCAAGGTGCTGGGCTAGCCACTCGTCTCAGATGTTGTGCTTGAAAGTCGCTAAGGCCTCCGCATCCGGACAGTGGACGATTTGATTTTTCTTGGTAAGGAACCGAGTCCAGAATTGCCTGGCTGACTCTTCTGGCTGCTGAATTATGTGGCTTAAATCATCGGCGTCTGGTGGTTGCACATAAGTTCCCTGAAAGTTGTCAAGGAATGTGGCTTCCAGATCTTTCCAACAGCTAATGGAGTCCAGTGGCAAGCTGTTAAGCCAATGCCACGCTGGTCCTTTGATCTTTAGTGGGAGGTATTTGATGGCGTGTAAGTCATCTCCGCGGGCCATGTGGATGTGGAGGAGGAAGTCCTCAATCCATACCGCGGGATCTGTTGTGCCGTCGTATGATTCAATATTTACAGGTTTGAAACCTTCTGGGAATTGATGTTCCATTACTTCGTCTGTGAAGCATAAGGGGTGTGCGGCGCCTCTGTATTGGGCTATATCTCGACGCAGCTCGAATGGGTCTTGCCCGTTGTGTTCGGCCCGGCCGGATTTGCTTTTACTGTATCCGGCATGACGTTTGTCGTCTCGCAAAGTGGTGCGCCCTCATGATCCGTAGATCGATCTTGAATGCTTTGCCTTGTCCTCCAATATGTCTCGTAGGTTTGGCGTATCTCCCCATGCCTTTTTATTTGAATGGCGTTGGGGTGGAGGCTGAACTTTTGGCTGGAATGCCTCTCTATCGCGGCCACGAGGTGGCCGATCGGCCGTATCATACGCTTCTTCCTCCAGTCGGGGTAGTAACCTGCGCCTTGGGTAACTCTTGGAGGGGCGCTCGAGTTTATATTCCTCGGCCGCGAGGACTTCAGTCCATTTGTCAGCTAGCAGATCTTGATCAGCTTGAAGCTACTACTGCTTTTTCTTCAGGCTATTTGCCGTGACCATAAGCCAGCGCTTGAAGCGCTCTTGTTCGAGGGGATCCTCTGGTACGGCGAATTCATCTTCGCCGAGGCTTGCCTCGTCTTCAGAGGGGGCATGTGATTGTCATCCTCCTCCTCTCCGTCTGCCGCTCTCTCAGGAGAGCTGGCTTCTTCATCCTCCTGCTCTAAATCTTGCTGGAGGGGTTCGTTGTTTTCTTTAGCACTATCCGGAGTGTTATTATCTCCTGTGCCGGTATCACCACTTTTGCTTTGGCGGGACTTAGAGCGGCGCCGCTGACGTCGGCGTTTGGGTTGCTTCTTGGAGGGGTCATCCTCCGCTATCCCGTCGCCATTGCCTTCTTTGGGTGTATCCACCATGTATATGTCATATGACGAGGTGGCTTTCCAGTGCCCTATAGGTGCTGGTTCATGTTCGTCTCCTACATCGTCGTGCATACCGTCGTTGTCTTCGGAGTCGAAGTCGAGCATGTCGGTTAAATCATCGACAGTGGCAACGAAGTGGGTGGTGGGTGGGCGTCGAATTTCTTCGTCGTTCGCATCCCAATCCTGTTGGCCATAATCCGGCTAGGGCTCTCCTGACAAAGAGAGAGACCTTAGTGAATTCAGGATGTCGTCGAAGGGCGAGTGCTAAAAGATATCCGCGGCGGTGAATTCCATGATCGGCGCCCAATTGGATTCGATTGGCAGGGGCGTGGATGGTTCGGAGTCCGGAAAAGAGTCCGACACCTTGGACTCACGGGCTGCGCAGAGGTTTAGGCTGGTGTTCGGCTCGATCGCCGTTGAGACTGCAGCCCCTGAGGCGGTGTCTAACCACCCATCCTCGACTGGCGTAGTTGGCTCCGAGCAAAGGGCGGAGCTGATGCGGGCGCAGCCTCTGGGGTATTGTTCGGCGGCAGAGCAAGGTCATACCCATCGCGACAGTGCGGCGCGCCCGGCTGTGGCTCGAATCCGTCGAAGATCAAGTCTCCGTGGATGTCGGCCGTGTAGTTCAAACTTCCAAATCTGACCTGATGGCCAAGGGCGTAGCTTTCAATCTGCTTAAGATGGCCAAGCGAATTAGCCCGTAGTGCAAAGCCGCCGAATACGAAGATCTGTTCGGGGAGAAAAGTCTCACCCTGGACCGCATCGCTATCGATGATAGTAGGAGCCATCAAGCCTAACGCCGATGACACAGAGGAACTCTCAATGAAAGCACCAATGTCGGTGTCAAAACCGGCGGATCTCGAGTAGGGGGTCCCGAACTATGCGTCTAAGGCAGATGGTAATAGGAGGCAGGGGACAGGATGTTTTACCCATGTTCGGGCCCTCTTGATGGAGGTAAAACCCTACGTCCTGCTTGATTGATATTGATGATATGGGTAGTACAAGAGTAGATCTACCACGAGATCAGAGAGGCTAAACCCTAGAAGCTAGCCTATGGTATGATTGTATGTTATGGTTGTTGTCCTACGGACTAAAACCCTTCGGTTTATATAGACACCGGAGAGGGTTAGGGTTAGACAAGGTCGGTTACAAAGGAGGAGATATCCATATCCGTATTGCCTACCTTGCCTTCCACGCCAAGTAGAGCCCCATCCGGACACGAGACGAAGTCTTCAATCTTGTATCTTCATAGTCTAACAGTCCGGCCAATGGAGATAGTCCGGCTGTTCGGAGACCCCCTTATCCAGGACTCCCTCAGTCGGTTACAAAGGAGGAGATACACATATCCGTATTGCCTAGCTTGCCTTCCACGCTAAGTAGAGTCCCATACGGACACGAGACGAAGTCTTCAATCTTGTATCTTCATAGTCTAACAGTCCCTGTCCGAAGACCCCCTAATCCAGGACTCCCTCACTAGGCAATACGGATATGTATATCTCCCCCTTTGTAACCGACCTTGTGTAACCCTAGGCCCCTCCGGTGTCTATATAAACCAGAGGGTTTTAGTCCGTAGGACAACAGAAAATCATACCATAGGCTAGCTTCTAGGGTTTAGCCTCTTCGATCTCGTGGTAGATCAACTCTTGTACTACTCATATTATCAAGAACAATCAAGCAGGACGTAGGGTATTACCTCCATCAAGAGGGCCCAAACCTGCGTAAAACATCGTGTCCCCTGCCTCCTGTTACCATCCGCCTTAGACGCACAGTTCGGGACCCCCTCCCTAAGATCCCCTGGTTTTGACACCGACATTGGTGCTTTCACTGAGAGTTCCACTGTGCCGTCACCGTAAGGAAGGATGCCTCGTCTTGTTGTTAAAAACAACATTACCGCCGAGGGAGCCCTGGCTGTCGGCCAAACTCTCCGGCTAGGCAGTTTCATCATGACCGCCCGTTCGGCTGCTGCACCGACGATGACTTCTCGGGTCATCGAAAACAGCCTCCACATCGGCTCGGAATTTGCCGAGCAGATGGATCCAATGGAGCTCTCATCCCTAAACGAGCTCTTGGATCGCATCGCCGCCTTGGGAGTCGCTATGGACTATGATCGGATTGGGCTTAAACCCGATCAAAGGGAGATTAACTCTCCACCGGTCACCCATCATATTGCGGTGGTGGAGGAACAATGCGGCGATTCTTCCTCTATCTTGAGGACTAACTATGTCCAGATTTTTGAGCTCTCCGAGCTGGATACCCGTTTACGGGAGGACATCACCCAAGCCCTGAACCTAGAGTTAGGCGGCGGGCCAGACTTATCGGGCAACATCTCGAAACCCGAACTTCCAAGATTGGAAACTCCTCGGCCCCTAGGTCTCAGATCGGGTAAGGGTTCGGACTCAAAGCCACCCACCCACCCAAGCATAAACGATCTTTCCCACATCAGGCAAGCACACCAGGAAATAGTACATCATTATTGGGCCAGATTCCTCCTTGTGATGAACAAGGTTAAGGACTGTCGTGAGGAAGACGCAGTCTCATTTTTCTGCAATAATTGCATGGACAAGGGAATCCTTAACGCCATAAGTCGCCGTGACATATCACGCTTCGCCGACTTGGCATCCATAGTACGAAAGTACTGTGCGAAGGAAAGTGCGTGGAAAACCGAAACGAAATTTTGGGATAATCCGGCTCCGAATATACACCCAGTCCGAAGTAAAAGGGTGCACTATCATAAGACACCCGAGTTAATTACAAAGAAGCAAAGACCCTCTACAGGGCGTGGAACCGTATTGGAGGGATGGCTCAACGGACCCTGCAAAATTCATAGTACAGCGGATACCATACCAACACACAGCCTTAGAGCATGTTGGGTACTCCGGCAGGTGGCCAAAAGTGGTGAGGATCATCTCATCCCAGATGCCACAGAGCACCATCCCGAGGATAACAATACGGTATTAACAGTCTTTGAAACCTTCGCATCAAATAATAGGCGCAAGCGAACACTCCGCAGCCTTACCAAAATCTGCCACGTGGCAGCAATAAATCCATGGAGTGACACGGCTATTACCTTCAATGCCAGTGACGAACCTAAATTCTGAATAGCCCGAGCACCAGCTGCACTGGTCCTCAGTCCAATTGTGGTCGGCTTTCGACTCACCAAAGTACTCATGGACGGCGGTAGTGGATTAAACCTCATCTATGAGGAAACTCTTCAAAAAATGGAAATAGACTGGAACTGCATTGAGCAAAGAAACACAACCTTCAGAGGAATCATCCCCAGTCGGGAAGCACGCTGTGCTGGGAAAATCACACTAGATGTGGTATTTGGCACGCCGGAGAATTATAGGTCCGAAGAAATTACATTCCAAGTGGCCCCGTTCAGTAGCGGATACCACACACTTTTAGGGCGGGAGGCGTTCACGATCTTCCAAGCTATACCCCATTACGGGTACATGAAGCTCAAAATGCCCGGGCCCAACGGAATCATCACTCTCGCTAGTGATCCGGACACAGCACTCCGCGCCGAAAACAAAACAGCCGCATTGGCCCTCGAGGCATTATCCGAAGCCCTTGCGGCCAAGGAATTAACTGCGCTGCGCTCCACAGTGGACAGGGACGACGTGATACTTGATAAGAGATCCAAGTCCACCTCTTTTAAACCAGCGGATGAAATAGTCAAATTCCAAGTCCACCCAACGGACCCTACAAAAACAGCCTCCATCGGGGCACAGTTAAACCTCGCTGTGGACGTCGCACTACGAGAGTTCCAGCGTGAGAATTGGGACATATTCGCGAGGCACCCCTCAGAGATGCCAGGAATCCCACGCAGGCTGGCCGAACACAACCTTAATATTCTAAAGGGATTCAAGCCGGTCAAGTAGACTATTCGGCGTTTCTCTGAACCTAAGAGACAAGCTATGGGAGAGGAACTAGCCAGGTTATTGGAGGCCGGATTCATTAGAGAAATAAAACACCCGGACTGGCTTTCAAACCTGGTGATGGTACCAAAGAAGGACAAATCCTGGTGCCTATGTGTCGATTTCAAGGACCTCAACAAGGCTTGCCCAAAGGATCCCTTCCCCTTCCCCCGCATCGATCAAATTATCGATGCTACCGCAGGACAAGATTCATTGTGTTTCCTCGACGCATACTCCGGCTACCACCAAATCAAGATGGCGGAGTCCGACCAAGCCGCAATGGCATTTATCACACCATACGGCCCCTTATGTTTCAACACAATGCCTTTTGGGCTCAAAAACGCCGGCGCAACATATCAGCGCATGATTCAGACATGTCTGGAGAAACAGATCGGCAAAACAGTAGAGGCATACGTAGAAGATGTGGTCGTCAAAACCAAACACGTCGACTCTCTAATAGACGACTTGAGGCTCACATTCGACAACCTCCGAACATACGACATCAAGCTCAATCCGGAAAAATGCGTTTTCGGTGTAACGGCCGGAAAGCTCCTAGGTTTCATTGTCTCCAGTAGAGGAATTGAGGCAAATCCGGCCAAAATCCAAGCTCTGTCACAGTTGGCTATACCAACGGACCTCAAACAAATCCAGAAATTAACCGGATGTGTGGTTTTTATTGGCCGACGGCCCGGGTAGATGCACAGGACTTGGTCCAACGATGCGTCGGTTGCCAGCTTTTTGCAAACCAAAGCCACATGCCACCCACCGTCCTCCAAACAATCCCCATTACCTGGCCCTTCGCGGTCTGGGGGCTTGACATGGTTGGACCCCTTAAAGGGGGAACCCATAAGAAAAAATACTTACTGGTCATGGTGGATAAATTCACCAAATGGATAGAGGCCAAACCTATTAAAACGGCCGAATTCGGACCGGAGATAGACTTCATATCCGGGGTTGTACACCGTTATGGCGTCCCCCATAGCATCATCACTGACAACGGCACGAACTTCATGGCCGACGAGGTAAAACTCTGGTGCAGCAAAATGGGCATTAAGCTCGATTATGCCTCTGTCTATCACCCACAAACTAACGGCCAAGTTGAGCGAGCAAATTCTCTTATCATGAGCGGCATCAAACCCAGATTAGTGCGGTCCTTCAAGGAGTCTAACACGCACTGGGTAGAGGAGCTCGACTCCGTCCTCTGGGGGGCTGCGGACCACGCCGAATCGTACTACTGGATACGCACCCTTCTTTATGGTGTACGGCGCAGAGGCGGTTCTGCCCTGCGACATAATTCATGACTCACCTTGAGTGCGCATGTACGAAGAAAGAGAAGCCGAGCTCGATCGGCAGGACAGTCTGGACACCCTGGAGGAGGAGCGCAACATGGCAATAGCCCAGTCCACATTCTATCAGCAACAGGCTCGCAGATACCAAAGCAGAGAAGTACGGGCCAAAACATATAACGTTGGCGAGCTAGTTCTACGCCTGCCGGAGAAGAAAAAGACCAAGCTCGAGCCAAATGGGAAGGTCCCTTCATTATTGACCAAGTTCTGACCAGTGGAGCGTACCGTCTGCGAGATGCATCGAATAATCGACTTGAGCCAAACCCATGGAACGCAGCCAGGCTTCGAAGATTCTACGCCTAGTGCCGGACTCTATGTGCGTCTCCTTCCTGTGTCCATTTTTTGCATATACATTATCTGTCTTTTTTCTCTTCCTGTCTTTTATTCTTTCTCAAGGCCTTCAAGGACCAACTTGTGCCTTGCTTGCACACTATTGGCACGCTAACCGCGCTCATTGTACCTGGGGGCTTCTTACACAGAAGCTTAATTATTCATCTGGGCTTCATGCCCCACACATGTGTTATTCTTCCGCATGTACCTTTTCTTCGCCATTATATGCATCGATATGACTTAAGTTTTGGCCAAGCTAGGTTGCCTGGCTCTTGTATTTATGCCCTACGTTCTCGTTAATTCGGCTAGGGCATAAGGGGAGCACCTCTGTGATTGTTACTGCCGGGTCAGCCAGATGTGGAACTCAGACTAGGTGAAGCCGAAAGCTAGCGTTCTTAAGGGAATATTCGGTCGGTGAACAAAAGATGATTTTTATTTATTTTCCATATGTGCCCCCAGATGTTTTTGCCTGCGTCTCCTCTCGCAGTCCGGACATGCACTTTAGGGCATGCGTACCCAGGGAAAGGAACCCTTAATGGAACTATTCTCCCTGGAAGATGTTTCTTACTACCCATGTAATATAACATAACTAGTTGGATACTTGTCTGTTCAAGCACTAATGACCCCTACGCCTGGTTTCCACGCATACCCCGGTTCTTATATAACTGAGCGGGTATTCGGATACACTCCGGACTATTGGGTCCCAAGGTTGAAGCGAAAAGGTCCGCCATGACAAATGATTTACAATCCGGCTAGAAGGAATTATACATGTCACTTTAATTACATAGTCATGTAGATTGACTAAATTCCTCTTCTATACCATCCAACAGGATGTCTAGCCTACAATCTTGTTGGGAATACTTTGCGGTTAATTCTACTTGCCCATGCCCTAAGCTAATGGGGATCTCTTTCCCGTCGGGCCCCACAGGTCCGACCTCGGCCATGTGGTTTGGGTCAGCCTTGGTATACCGCGTCTTCACCATGGCCCAGGCTTCCCTGGCACCTTGACGGCAGGCCGCTATCTTCCATAATCGGAAGCGCCGCCATGCTCCCTTGAGCTTCTCCACAAGCTCTCCAATGCCTTCTGGCAGGGAGACGGATGGCCACAAGGCCTGGACAATACCTTGTATCACCTGTCGAACTTGTTCGTGCAGTTGTGAGAGCTCGGGTAGAAGATCACCTGCAGACCCGGGCATCTCCTCCGCGGGACGACCCGTCAGCATACCTGTAGACATAACTCTATTAGCCGGCTTCTCCGCTGCACCCTTTTAAGGGTTTGTTCAAGCACTTACTGAAAATGCTGCGTCGAAGCCGCTTATTCTCCTTCTCGGAGTCCACAAGATGGGCTCGAACATCTTTCAGTTCCATGCTCAGCTTGGTATTGGCGTCTTGGAGATTGTTTTTCTCCCGCCTGACCTTGGTCAGCATGCGTTCGCCAGCCTTTAGCTGTCTTACGACATGCTAGTCCTCCGGATTCTCTCCGGAGTCATCTGCAATATCTACTGTTAGATCTGCAGCCATGCCGCATGCTATATGGTACCTATCATTCTTTGAAACAAATGTTACCAGCTGGGGACTTTTCAGCTTCCTTCAATGCGGCAATGGCGGCCCGAAGTTGGGTCTTGCATTCCTCCAGCTCATGTGACAGTCGAGTATTCTTCTCTGTAAGAACCTGCACAATAAATGATCCTTAAATCAGTTGTGCCAACTGTTTCAAGTCTCAGGGGTTACTGATACATATAATCGTCAGATTTGCTTACCCGTACATCCCTTACATACTGGTCCATGGCTCTGGCTAGACCATTTTGAGCAGCACGGAGATACGCGTCTCCAGAATTGAAGGCATCAAATGCCTCTGGTGAGAAGCAAGCGTCACGGAGTACGGCTCGGTGACGCCTATGATTCATGGCACTCTCCACTTCTGAATTTGTAGCAGACAGTCTATCTGCATCCTCTGTAGGAGGAGTGTCCGACGTCCACCCCATGTCGGCTTCCGCCTCTATGTCCGGCCCTGGAGCCCGACTGGTGGAAGCATGATCGGCAGCCTCTCCGGACATATTCCGGCGAGCGTTTTTTCTATTAAAGAAACATGGACGTCATTACATTTTGAGAAAAACGACAACCACGGAGCGGGGTTTTTGTCATACCTTTGCGCCGGCGTCTCCGTCCTGACCGCCTTCCTTTTTGGCCTACCCGGCCTCGGTGCCTCTTGTTGGCGAGTTGCTGCGGGTTCGGCACGGCGTCTCGAATGCCTTCCCTATAAAACACCATATGTATATGGTAGGTGAAGTGTCTAAAAGGGGATCCTAGTTTTTGGAGTTGGGATTTTGTTTTTTCTTACGTGCGATGCAGGGAGCAGTCCGGGATAGTCGGCCGTAATGGCCACCATGGCGTCATCACATCTCAATTGATAGAACTACCTATCTATCAGCTCCATGAATATGTCCGGGTCTTCTTCGAGTCCGGGACCGAGGGCCCGGTCAGGGTCCTCTGGTTGTGGAGATGGGCTGTTGACCTCCCTTACGGCTTTTCGCAGTTCCTACCATAAAATGGCAAGGTGAGTACCTACGACAAAGAATGCGGGAAGAATGGGAGTAAGGAGATATAACTCACCCGGCTTCGAGGGTTGTACATGGAGAATCCATCTCGTGGCTTGATGCAGATGAACTCCTCTTCCTCTCCCTTGAACAACTCGGACAGAATTTTTGCTAAAGCAGCAGTGGTGTCCGGTCCCTTACGCCCGCAACGGGTGGCATCATCTTCCCCGTTAAAACACCATAGGGGGTGCCCTCTATATTGAAGTGGCTGCACTCCCCGCATTGTGCATATTGACATAACCTCGATTACTTTCAATCCTGATTGAGCCAGCGCTTTAATCCGGTTCATCAGGTAAAGGACTTCTCCGTTGTCTTCCTCCTGGGGGCTCCGTGGGCGCCAGTTTCGGCGTTTCTTCAGAGGAGCATTGTTGAACTCAGGAAGACCCCGCTGAACAGGGTCCGGAAGGGGGACGTCCTCCATATAAAACCATTCCGATGGCCAGTCCTTGGACGTCTTCTTCGGAGTACCGGACAGGTATCCGGTTTCGGCGATGCGCCATATTTCTGCTCCGCCTACTTGATAAGGTGACCCCTTCTGTGTGCGGGGGACGAGGCAAAATAACCTTTTCCACAGCTCAAAATGAGGCTCGCAGCCCAGGAATAACTCGCAGAGGACAACGTAGCCGGCGATGTGTAATATGGAAGCAGGGGTGAAATTATACAGTTGGAGGCCGTAAAACTCCAGGAGCCCGCGGACGAACGGATGAATTGGAAATCCGAGTCCCCTTAATAAGTAAGGAACAAGGCATACCCGCTCCCCCATAGAGGGGCTGGTGAAGCTCTCCGCTTGCTCCTCGCCATTGTAGGTGGCGAGCCCGGCTCGGACGGGAACCATATACGCTGGAGGGAGAAATCCCGGAGTCTACAGTTTGACTAATCGACTGTGTGAGACAGAACACCTCTCCCAATCACCGAGCTTAGGGCTACGGGGGCGATAGGAGGAGTTGCGGTGGTCGGCCATGTTGGAGTGGATTTTTCCGAAGCGCGCTCTGATGGATTCTCGCTGTGGGAGGATGGTATGGATTGGATCTGAGAATCCCCATCCCTTTAATAGAAAATTTATTTATCTAGCTAGGGGGGCGAATGTAAAAATGCCCTGCCTCCTCGTATTCATTCGACACGTGGAAGATAGCCCTTATTGGGCGCGGGAGCCAAGAGGTCCAACATTTGTGGGGCCGGACACTACTTAACAAACATTCAAAATTTGGAGAATCCTTGCAATGCCGAATACAATACTGTGTGTCGGACTTGACGTCATTGAAGCCTGGTTCGGGGGCTACTGAGGGAGTCCTGGATTATGGGGTCTCCGGACAGCCGGACTATATCCTTTGGCCGGACTGTTGGACTATAAAGATACAAGATTGAAGACTTCGTCTCGTGTCGGGGTGGGACTTTACTTGGCGTAAAAGGCAAGCTAGGCAATACGGATATGTATATCTCCTCCTTTGTAACCGACCTTGTGTAACCCTAGCCCCCTCCGGTGTCTATATAAACCGGAGGGTTTTAGTCTGTAGGACAACAGACAATCATACCATAGGCTAGCTTCTAGGGTTTAGCCTCTTCGATCTCGTGGTAGATCAACTCTTGTACTACTCATATTATCAAGAACAATCAAGTAGGACGTAGGGTATTACCTCCATCAAGAGGGCCTGAACCTGGGTAAAACATCGTGTCCCCTGCCTCCTGTTACCATCCTCCTTAGACGCACAGTTCAGGACCCCCCACCCGAGATCTGCCGGTTTTGACACCGACAGATCCCATCTCAGATTTCATGGCCTCAAGCCATTTTACGGAATTTGGGCTCATCATCGCTTCCTCATAGTTCGTAGGTTCGTCATGGTCAAGTAACATGACCTCCAGAACAGGATTACTGTACCACTCTGGTGCGGATCTTACTCTGGTTGAGCTACGAGGTTCGGTAGTAAATTGATCAGAAGCTTCATGATCATCATCATTAGCTTCCTCACTTAATGGTGTAGGAATCACTGGAACTGATTTCAGTGATGAACTACTTTCCAATAAGGGAGTAGGTACAATTACCTCATCAAGTTCTACTTTCCTCCCACTCACTTCTTTCGAGAGAAACTCCTTCTCTAGAAAGGATCCATTCTTAGCAACGAATATCTTGCCTTCGGATCTGTGATAGAAGGTGTACCCAACAGTCTCCTTTGGGTATCCTATGAAGACACATTTCTCCGATTTGGGTTCAAGCTTATCAGGTTGAAGCTTTTTCACATAAGCATTGCAGCCCCAAACTTTAAGAAATGACAACTTGGGTTTCTTGCCAAACCACAGTTCCTAAGGTGTCGTCTCAATGGATTTAGATGGTGCCCTATTTAACGTGAATGCATCCGTCTCTAAAGCATAACCCCAATACGATAGCGGTAAATCAGTAAGAGACATCATAGATCTCACCATATCTAGTAAAGTATGATTACGACGTTCGGACACACCATTACGATGTGGTGTTCCGGGTGGCGTGAGTTGCAAAACTATTCCGCGTTGTTTCAAATGAAGACCAAACTCGTAACTCAAATATTCTTCTCCACGATCAGATCGTAGAAACTTTATTTTCTTGTTATGATGATTTTCCACTTCACTCTGAAATTCTTTGAACTTTTCAAATGTCCCGGACTTATGTTTCATTAAGTAGATATACCCATATCTGCTCAAATCATCTGTGAAGGTGAGAAAATAACGATATCTGCCGCGAGCCTCAATGTTCATTGGACCACATACATCAGTATGTATGATTTCCAATAACTCTGTTGCTCGCTCCATTGTTCCGGAGAACGGGGTTTTAGTCATCTTGCCCATGAGGCATGGTTCACAAGTACCAAGTGATTCCAGAAGTCCATCAGAATAGAGTTTCTTCATGCGCTTTACACCAATGTGACCCAAACGGCAGTGCCACAAATAAGTTGCACTATCATTATCAACTTTGCATCTTTTGGCTTCAATACTATGAACATGTGTATCACTACGACTATCAAGATTTAGTAAAAATAGACCACTCATCAAGGGTGCATGACCATAAAAGATATTACTCATATAAATAGAACAACCATTATTCTCTGATTTAAATGAATAACCGTCTCGCATGAAACAAGATCCAGATATAATATTCATGCTCAACGCTGGCACCAAATAACAATTATTTAGGTCTAAAACTAATCCTGAAGGTAGATGTAGAGGTAGTGTGACGACGGTGATCACATCGACTTTGGAACCATTTCACACGCGCATCGTCACCTCGTCCTTAGCTAATCTTTGCTTAATCCGTAGCCCCTGTGTCGAGTTGCAAATATTCGCAATAGAACCAGTATCAAATACCCAGGCGCTAGTGCGAGCATTAGTAAGGTACACATCCATAACATGTATATCAAATATACCTTTCACTGTGCCATCCTTCTTCTCCGCCAAATACAAGGGACAGTTCCGCTTCCAGTGACCAGTCCCTTTGCAGTAGAAGCACTCAGTCTCAGGCTTAGGTCCATACTTGGGCTTCTTCACTTGAGCAGCAACTTGCTTGCCGTTCTTCTTGAAGTTCCCCTTCTTCACTTTACCCTTTTTCTTGAAACTGGTGGTCTTGTTGACCACCAACACTTGATGCTCCTTCTTGATTTCTACCTCTCCAGCCTTTAGCATTGCGAAGAGCTCGGGAATCATCTTATCCATCCCTTGCATATTATAGTTCATCATGAAGCTCTTGTAGCTTGGTGGCAGTGTTTGAAGAACTCTGTCAGTGACACTATCATCAGGAAGATTAACTCCCAGCTGAGTCAAGTGGTTGTGATACCCAAACATTCTGAGTATATGTTCACCGACAGAACTATTCTCCTCCATTTTGCAGCTGTAGAACTTATTGGAGACTTCATATCTCTCAATCCGGGCATTTGCTTGAAATATTAACTTTAACTCCTGGAACATCTCATATGCTCCATGACGTTCAAAACATCATTAAAGTCCTGGTTCTAAGCCATAAAGCATGGCACACAGAACTATCGAGTAGTCATCAGCTTTGCTCTGCCAGGTGTTCACAACATCTGACGTTGCTCCTGCAGCGGGTTTGTCACCTAGCGGTGCTTCCAGGATGTAATTCTTTTGTTCAGCAATGAGGATAGTCCTCAAGTTATGGACCCAGTCCGTGTAGTTGCTACCATCATCTTTCAACTTAGCTTTCTCTAGGAACGCATTAAAATTCAACGAAACAACAGCACGGGCCATCTATCTACAACAACATAGACATGCAAAATACTATTAGGTACTAAGTTCATGATAAATTAAAGTTCAATTAATCAAATTACTTAAGAACTCCCACTTAGATAGACATCTCCCTAATCATCTAAGTGTTCACGTGATCCATATCAACTAAACCATGTCCGATCATCACGTGAGATGGAGTAGTTTTCAATGGTGAACATCACTATGTTGATCATATCTACTATATGATTCACGCTCGACCTTTCGATCTCAGTGTTCCGAGGCCATATCTTCATATGCTAGGCTCGTCAAGTTTAACCCAAGTATTCTGCGTGTGCAAAACTAGCTTGCACCCGTTGTATGTGAACGTAGAGCTTATCACACCCAATCATCATGTGGTGTCTCGGCACGACGAACTGTAGCAACGGTGCATACTCAGGGAGAACACTTATACCTTGAAATTTAGTGAGAGATCATCAAATAACAACTCTTAGTCCATGGCTAGGAAACTTAACCATCTTTGATTAACAAGCTAGTCAAGTAGAGGCATACTAGCGACACTCGATTTGTCTATGTATTCACACATGTATCAAGTTTCTGGTAAATACAATTCTAGCATGAATAATAAACATTTATCATGATATAAGGAAATATAAATAACAACTTTATTATTGCCTCTAGGGCATATTTCCTCCAGTCTCCCACTTGCACTAGAGTCAATAATCTAGCTCACATCGTCATGTGATTTAACACCAATAGTTCACATCTTTATGTGATTAGTTCACATCTCCATGTGACTAATACCCAAAGGGTTTACTAGAGTCAATAATCTAGTTCACATCGCTATGTGATTAACACCCAAAGAGTGATCATGTTTTGCTTGTGAGAGAAGTTTAGTCTACGGGTCTGCAACATTCAGATCTGTGCGTATTTTGCAAATTTCTATGTCTACAATACTCTGCATGTAGCTACTCTAGCTAATTGCTCCCACTTTCAATATGTATCCAGATCGAGACTTAGAGTCATCTAGATTGATGTAAAAAGCTTGCATCGACGTAACTCTTTACGACGAACTCTTTTATCACCTCCATAACCGAGAATTATTTCCTTAGTCCTCTAAGGATAATTTTGACTGCTGTCTAGTGATCTACTCCTACATCACTATCGTACTCCCTTGCCAGAATCATGCTAAGGTATACAATAGGACTGGTACACAGCATAGCATACTTTATAGAACCTATGACTGAGGCATCGGGAATGACTTTTCATTCTGTTTCTATTTTCTGCTGTGGTCGGGTTTTGAGTCTTTACTTAACTTCACACCTTGCAACACAGGCAAGAACTCCTTCTTTGACTGTTCCATTTTGAACTACTTCAAAATCTTGTCAAGGTATGTACTCATTGAAAAAACTTATCAAGCGTCTTGATCTATCTCTATAGATCTTGATGCTCAATGTGTACGCAGCTTCACCGAGGTCTTTCTTTGAAAAATTCTTATTCAAGTATCCTTTTATGCTACTAGAAGTTCAGTATCATTTTCGATCAATAATATGTCATCCACATATAATATCAGAAATGCTACAGAGCTCCCACTCACTTTCTTCTAAATATAGGCTTCACCGCAAGTCTGTATAAAACCATATGCTTTGATCAACTTAACAAAGCATATATTCCAACACCGAGATGCTTGCACCAGTCCATAGATGGATTGTTGGAGCTTGCACACTTTGTTAGCATCTTTAGGATTGACAAAACCTTCTGGTTGCATCATATACAACTCTTCTTCAATAAATCCATTAAGGAATGTAGTTTTGATATTCATTTGCCAGATTTCATGAAATGCGGCAGCTGCTAACATGATTCGACAGACTTTTAAGCATCGATACGAGTGAGAAAATCTCATCGTAATCAACACCTTGAACTTGTCAAAAACCTTTTGCGACAAGTCGAGCTTTGTAGATAGTAACACTACTATCAGCGTATGTCTTCCTCTTGAAGATCCATTTATTCTGAAGGGCCCACCGATCATCGGGCAAGTCAATCAAAGTCCAAACTTTGTTCTCATACATGGATCCCATCTCAGATTTCATGGCCTTAAGCCATTTCGCGGAATCTGGGCTCATCATCGCTTCCTCATAGTTCGTAGGTTCGTCATGGTCTAGTAACATGACTTCTAGAAAGGAATACCGTACCACTCTGGTGCGGACCATACTCTGGTTGACCTACGAGGTTCGGTAGTAACTTGATCTGAAGTTTCATGATCATCATCATTAGCTTCCTCATTAATTGCCGTAGGAATCACTAGAACTGATTTCTGTGATGAACTACTTTCCAATTCGGAAGAAGGTACAATTACCTCATCAAGTTCTACATTCCTCCCACTCACTTCTTTCGAGAGAAACTTCTTCTCTAGAAAGGATCCATTCTTAGCAACGAATATCTTGCCTTCGGATCTGTGATAGAAGGTGTTCTCAATAGTTACCTTTGGGTATCCTATGAAGATGCATCTCTTCGATTTGGGTTTGAGCTTATCAGGTTGAAACTTTTTCACATAAGTATCATAGCCCCAAACTTTAAGAAATGACAACTTAGGTTTCTTGCTAAACCACAGTTCATATGGTGTCGTCTCAACGGATTTATATGGTGCCCTATTTAACGTGAATGCAACTGTCTCTAATGCATAACCCCAAAACGATAGTGATAAATTAGTAAGAGACATCATAGATCACACCATATCTAATAAAGTACGGTTATGACGTTCAAACACACCATTACGTTGTGGTGTTCCAGGTGGCGTGAGTTGTGAAACTATTCCCCATTGTTTCAAATGAAGACCAAACTCGTAACTCAAATATTCTCCTCCACGATCAGATCGCAGATATTTTATTTTTCTTGTTACGATGATTTTCCACTACTCTGAAATTATTTGAACTTTTCAAATGTTTCAGACTTATGTTTCATCAAGTAGATATACCCATGTCTGCTCAAATCATCTGTGAAGGTCATAAAATAATGATACACGCCGCGAGCCTCAACACTCATCGGATTGTATACATCAGTATGTATTATTTCCAATAAGTCAGTTGCTTGCTCCATTGTTCCGGAGAACGGAGTTTTAGTCATCTTGCCCACGAGTCATGGTTCGCAAGCATCAAAATGATTCATAATCAAGTGATTCCAAAAGCCCATCAACATGGAGTTTCTTCATGCGCTTTACACCAATATGACCTAAATGGCAGTGCCACATATAAGTTGCACTATCGTTATTAACTTTGCATCTTTTGGATTTAATATTATGAATATGTGTATCACTACGATCGAGATTCGATAAACCATTCACCTTGGGTGTATGACCTTAGAAGGTTTTATTCATGTAAACAGAATAACAATTATTCTTTGACTTAAATGAATAACCGTATTGCAATAAACATGATCCAATCATATTATGCTCAACACAAACACCAAATAACATTTATTTTAGGTTCAACACTAATCCCGAAGGTAAAGGGAGTGTGCGAGGGTGATCTTATCAACCTTGGAATTACTTCCAACTCACATCATGACCTCGCCCTTAACTAGTCTCTGTTTATTTTGCAACTCCCATTTCGACTTACTACTCTTAGCAACTGAACCAGTATCAAATATTGAGGGGTTTTTATAAACACTAGTAAAGTACACATCAATAACATGTATATCAAATATACTTTTGTTCACTTTGCCATCCTTCTTATCCGTCAAGTATCTAGGGAAGTTGCACTTCCAGTGTCCATTTCCTTTGCCGTACAAGCACTCAGTTCCAGGCTTGGGTCTAGCTTTCAGCTTCTTTATGGGAGCAGCAACTTGCTTGCTATTCTTCTTTGAAGTTCCTCTTTCTTTCCCTTTGCCCTTTTCTTGAAACTAGTGGTCTAGTTAACCATCAACACTTGATGCTATTTCTTGATTTCTACCTTCGCCGATTTCAGCATCGCGAAGAGCTTGGGAATTACTTTCGTCATCCCTTGCATATTATAGTCCATCACTAAGTTCTAGTAACTTGGTGATAGTGACTAGAGAACTTTGTCAATTACTATCTTATTTGGAAGATTAACTCCCACATGATTAAGCAATTGTAGTACCCAAACAATCTGAGCACATGCTCAGTGGTTGAGCTATTCTCCTCCATCTTGTAGGAAAAGTACTGTCAGAGGTCCCCTACCTCTTGACACGGGCATGCGTATGAAATACCAATTTCAACTCTTAGAACATTTTATATGCTCTGTGGTGTTCAAAACATTTTTGGAGTCCCGGTTCTAAGCCGTAAAGCATGGTGCACTAAACTATCGAGTAGTCATCAGCTTGGTAATTTGCTTTGGTTATGAATTTAGTCGTAATAAGATAGGCATCCTAGATCGGTATAATAAAAACTTTCGTAAAAAGTGCATTGAGTACTAGGAGAAGTTTGATACTTGATAATTGTTTTGAGATATAAAGGTGGTAATATTAGAGTGTGCTAGTTGAGTAGTTGTGAATTTGAGAAATACTTGCGTTGAAGTTTGCAAGTCTCGTAGCATGCACGTATGGTGACCGTTGTGTAACAAATTTGAAACATGAGGTGTTATTTGATTTTCTTCCTTATGAGTGGCGGTCGGGGACGAGCGATGGTCTTCTCCTACCAATCTATCCCCCTAGGAGCATGCGCGTAATGATTGGTTTTTGATGACTTGTAGATTTTTGCAATAAGTATTTGAGTTCTTTATGACTAATGTTGAGTCCATGGATTATACGCACTCTCACCCTTCCATCATTGCTAGCCTCTTCAGTACCGTGCCTTGCCCTTTCTCACCTTGAGAGCTGGTGCAAACTTCGCCGGTGCATCCAAACCCCATGATATAATAAGCTCTGTCACACATAAACCTCCTTATATCTTCCTCAAAACAGCCACCATACCTACCTATTATGGCATTTCCATAGCCGTTCCGAGATATATTGCCATGCAACTTTCCACCGTTCCATTTATCATGACACACATCATCATTGTCATATTGCCTTGCATGATCATGTAGTTGACATCGTATTTGTGGCAAATCCACCGTTCATAATTTTTCATACATGTCACTCTTGATTCATAGCCCTTCCTCGTACACTGCCGGAGGCATTCATATAGAGTCATACTTTGTTCTAGTATCGAGTTGTAATCATTGAGTTGTAAATAAATAGAAGTGTGATGATCATCATTAATAGAGCATTGTCCCCAAAAAAAGAGAAAGGCCAAATAAAAAAGGAAGGCCCCAAAAATAATATATATATATATATAAAGGGGCAATGCTACTATCCTTTTTTGCACACTTGTGCTTCAAAGTAGCACAATGATCTTTATGGTAGAGAGTCTCTTGTTTTGTCACTTTCATATACTAGTGGGAATTTTTCATTATAGTACTTGGCTTGTATATTCCAACAATGGGCTTCCTCAAATGCCCTAGGTCTTCGTGAGCAAGCAAGTTGGATGCACACCCACTTAGTTTCTTTTGTTGAGCTTTCATACATTTATAGCTCTAGTGCATCTGTTGCTTGGCAATCCCTACTCCTTGCATTGACATCAATTGATGGGCATCTCCCTAGCCCATTGATTAGCCGAGTCGATGTGAGACTTTCTCCTTTTTTGTCTTCTCCACATAACCCCATCATCATATTCTATTCCACCCATAGTGCTATATCCATGGCTCACGCTCATGTATTGCATGAAAGTTGAAAAAGTTTGAGATTACTAAAGTGTGAAACAATTGCTTGACTTGTCATCGGAGTTGTGCATGATGAGAGCATTCTTGTGTGACAAAAATGGAGCATGACCAAAGTATATGATTTTGTAGGGATGAACATTATGTTGCCATGTTATTTTGAGAAGACATAATTGCTGAGTTAATATGCTTGAAGTATTATTATTTTTATGTCAATATTAGACTTTTGTCTTGAATCTTTCGGATCTGAATATTCATGCCACAATAAAGAGAATTACATTGAGAATTATGCTAGGTAGCATTCCACATCAAAAATTCTGTTTTTATCGTTTACCTACTCGAGGACGAGCAGGAATTAAGCTTGTGAATGCTTGATACGTCTCCAAGGTATCTATAATTTTTGATTGTTCCATGCTATTATATTATCTGTTTTGGATGTTAATGGGCTTTATTTTACACTTTTATATTATTTTTGGGATTTACCTATTAACCCAAGGCCCAGTGCAAATTGCTGTTTTTTGCCTATTTCAGTGTTTCGCAGAAAAGGAATATCAAACGGAATCCAAACGGAATGAAATCTTCGGAATGTGATTTTTGGTACAAACGTGATCCGGAGGACTTGGAGTGGGCATCAAGAAACGAACGAGGAGTCCACGAGGCAGCGGGGCGCGCCTACCCCCCTGGGCGTGCCCTCCCCCCTCGTGGGCCCCTCGTGGCTCAACCGACCTACTTCTTCCTCCTATATATACTCATATACCCTGAAAACATCCAGGAGCACCACGAAACCCTATTTCCACTGCCGCAACCTTCTGTACCCAAGAGATCCCATGTTAGGGCCTTTTCCGGAGCTCCGCCGGAGGGGGCATCGATCATGGAGGGCCTCTACGTCAACTCCATGGCCCCTCTGATGATGTGTGAGTAGTTTACTTCAGACCTTCGGGTCCATAGTTATTAGCTAGATGGCTTCTTCTCTCTCTTTGAATCTCAATACAAAGTTTTCCTCGATCTTCTTGGAGATCTATTTGATGTAACTCTTTTTGCGGTGTGTTTGTCGAGATCCGATGAATTGTGGGTTTATGATGAAGTCTATCTATGAACAATATTTGATTCTTCTCTGAAATCTTTTATGTATGATTGGGTATCTTTGCAAGTCTCTTTGAATTATCAGTTTGGTTTGGCCTACTAGATTGATCTTTCTTGCAATGGGAGAAGTTCTTAGGTTTGGGTTCAATCTTGCGGTGCTCGATCCTAGTGACAGAAAGGGAAACGACACGTATTGTATTGTTGCCATCGAGGATAAAAAGATGGGGTTTATATCATATTGCTTGAGTTTATCCCTCTACATCATGTCATCTTACCTAATGTGTTACTCTGTTCTTATGAACTTAATACTCTAGATGCATGCTGGATCACGTCGATGTGTGGACTAATAGTAGTAGATGCAGGCAGGAGTCGGTCTACTTGTCACGGACGTGATGCCTATATACATGATCATGCCTAGATATTATCATAATTATTCGCTTTTCTATCAATTGCTCGACAGTAATTTGTTCACCCACCGTAATACTTATGCTATCTCGAGAGAAGCCACTAGTGAAACCTATGCCCCCGGGTGTATTCTCCATCATATTAATCTTCTTTCAACAAGCTATTTCTATTACCTTTTATTTTGCAATCTTTACTTTTAATCTTTATCATAAAAATACCAAAAATATTATTTCATCATCTCTATCAGATCTCACTCTCGTAAGTGACTGTGAAGGGATTGACAACCCCTTTATCGCGTTGGTTGCGAGGTTCTTATTTGGTTGTGTAGGTACGAGGGACTTGCGTGTGGCCTCCTACTGGATTGATACCTTGGTTCTCAAAAACTGAGGGAAACACTTACGCTACTTTGCTGCATCACCCTTTCCTCTTCAAGGGAAAACCAACGCAGTGCTTAAGAGGTAGCAGTGCATCAAGGACATAATTCTTTTGTGTAGCAATGAGGATAATCCTCAGATCACGGACCTAGTCCGCATCATTGCTACTATCATCTTTCAGCAATGAGGATAAATTGAAGTTCAATTAATCAAATTACTTAAGAACTCCCACTTAGGTAGACATCTCTCTAATCATCTAAGTGATCATGTGATCCATATCAACTAAACCATGTCCGATCATCACGTGAGATGGACTAGTTTTCAATGGTGAACATCACTATTTTGATCATATCTACTATATGATTCACACTCGACCTTGCGGCCTCAGTGTTCCGAGGCCATGTCTGCATATGCTAGGCTCGTCAAGTTTAACCCGAGTATTCTGCATGAAACTGGCTTGCACCCGTTGTATGTGAACGTAGAGCTTATCATACCCGATCATCACGTGGTGTTCCGGCACGACAAACTGTAGCAATGGTGCATACTCAGGGAGAACACTTATACCTTGAAATTTAGTGAGAGATCACCTTATAATGCTATAGCTGAACTAAGCAAAATAAGATGCATAAAGGATAAACATCACATGCAATCAAATATAAGTGATATGATATGGCCATCATCATCTTGTGCCTTTGATCTCCATCTCCAAAGCACCGTCATGATCACTGAGGGAGTCCTGGATTACGGGGTGTTCGGATAGCCGAACTATACCTTCAGCCGGACTCCTGGACTATGAAGGTACAAGATTGAAGATTCCGTCCCGTGTCCGGAAGGGATTTTCCTTGGCGTGGAGGGCAAGCTCGGCGATACGGATGTTCAGATCTCCTACCATTGTAACCGACTCTATGTAACGCTAACCCTATCCGGTGTCTATATAAACCGGAGGGTTCTAGTCCGTAGGACAACATACACATCTACAATCATACCATAGGCTAGCTTCTAGGGTTTTCCCTCTCTGATCTCGTGGTAGATCAACTCTTGTATTACCCATATCATCAATATTAATCAAGCAGGACGTAGGGTTTTACCTCCATCGAGAGGGCCTGAACCTGGGTAAAACTTCGTGTCCCCTGCCTCCTGTTACCATCCGGCCTAGACGCACAGTTCAGGACCCCCTACCCGAGATCCGCCGGTTTTGACACCGACATTGGTGCTTTCATTGAGAGTTCTTCTGTGCCGTCGCCGTCAGGCCCGATGGCTCCTACGATCATCAATGGCGATGCAGTCCAGGGTGAGACCTTCCTCCCCGGACAGATCTTCGTCTTTGGCGGCTTTGCACTGCGGGCTGATTCACTTGGCCATCTAGAGCAGATCGAATGCTACGCCCCTGGCCGTCAGGTCAGATTTGGAAGTTTAAACTATACGACCGATATCCGCGGGGACTTGATCTTCGACGGATTGGAACCACTGCCGAGCGCGCCACACTGTCACGACGAGCATGATCTAGCTCTGCCGCCGAACAGTACCCTGGAGGCTGCACCTGCATCGGCTCCGACCCTTAGTTCGGAGCCGACCACGCCGATCGAGGATGGGCGGTTGCACGCCACCTCGGGGGCTGCGATCCCAACGGCGGTTGAGCCGAACACCAGCCCCATACTCATCAAGACTCGTGACTCCGTGGAGCCGGATTATTCTCCGGACTCCGAACTCTCCGCGCCCCTGCCGAGCGAATCCGATTGGGCGCCGATCATGGAGTTCACGGCCGCGGACGTCTTTCAGCACGCCTTTCGGCGATATCCTGAAGTCACTAAAGTCTCTCTCTTTATCAGGAGAACCCTGGCCGGACTATGGTCAGCAAGGTTGGGATTCGGACGGTGAAGAAATTCAAAACCCGCCCACCACCCACTTGGTAGCCACTGTCGACGATTTAACCGACATGCTCGACTTCAACTCCGACGACATTAACGGTATGGACGCCGATGAAGGAGACGATGAAGAATCAGCGCCTATCGAGCCCTGGAACGCCACCTCGTCACATGGCGTATAAATGGTGGACACACCCAAAGATGACGGCGCGGAGCGGAAGAATGCACCGAAGGATTGTTCCCTCAGAAAGCAGTCAAAGCGGCGATGCAAGCGCCGCCCCAAATCCCGCCTCGACAGAAATAGCGATCATATTGATCCAGCGCTGGAGCAGGGCGAACCGCTGCCAGACAGTGGCAATCCGGATAATCAAACCGAACAAACAAATCCTATCAATGATAATGGTCCGGACGACATAACGCCGGACAGGCACTCGGAGCAGCAGAACGCCCGTAAAAGGCTCGTTGCCACCGCAAGGAGCCTCAAAAAGCAGAAGCGGAGGCTCAAGGCCGTGCAAAACACGCTCCAATTCAGATGGAGCAAAATACTCAACACTGTAGCAAGGTACAGTGACAATCGCCCCTCCAAAAGCTACCCAAAGCGGAATCTGCTACCCGAATTCGATGAGGAGGCCTCAGACCCCCCACAACCAAATATCAAAGCAGCGAGCTGGTCGGATAGACGACCCCTCTACCACCACAGAACGGCATTCAACGCCGCTCACAATGCAACACGCGACCCATGCGAGGGCTCGCACCCAAAGGACGGTGCAACAAGATCCATCTATGGACCACGCAAGCGCGCCCCAGCATACAATGCAACACAACAAACATCCGAACAATGCGGCACACCCAGCTACAGGGGTGCCGCACACCCCCTATGTTTCACCGATGAGGTGCTGGACCACGAATTTCCAGAGGGATTCAAGCCCGTAAACATAGAGGCATACGACGGAACAACAGACCCTGGGGTCTAGATTGAGGACTATATCCTTCATATACATATGGCTCGAGGGGATGATCTCCATGCCATCAAGTACTTACCTCTCAAACTCAAAGGGCCAGCTCGTCACTGGCTCAAAGGGCTCCCCGAAAGCTCCATCAGAAGTTGGGAAGAGCTCGAAGACGCCTTTCGGACAAACTTTCAAGGGACTTATGTCTGACCGCCGGATGCGGACGACCTGAGTCACGTAACTCAACAGCCCGGAGAGTCAGCCCGAAAGCTTTGGAATAGGTTTCTTACTAAAAAGAACCAGATTGTCGACTGCCCGGACACCGAAGCCTTAGCGGCTTTCAAGCATAGCATCCACAACGAATGGCTCGCCAGACACCTCGGCCAAAACAAACCGAGAACGATGGCCGCATTAACAAACCTCATGACCCGCTTTTGCGCGGGTGAGGACAGCTGGCTAGCCAGATGCAGCACCAGCGACCCCAGTACATCTGAAGTTAGAGATGGAAACGGGAAATCACGGCGCAACAGCAATAACAAACGCCGGAATAAAGAAGACAGCACGAAGGGCACGACAGTAAATGCCGGATTCAAAGTCCCTCGGCCAAACCAAAACCGCCTTCCAAAGGCACCAGGGATGAACTGTCCAGCCTCAACAAAATTCTGGACCAAGTATGTCAGATCCATAGTACCCCTAGCAAACCTTCTAATCATACCCACAGAGAATGTTGGGTCTTCAAGCAGTCCGGCAAGCTTAACGCCATACACAAGGGGGAGGATACACCAAGTGAAGACGAGGACGAACCTCCCAAACAAGACAAGGGGGAACAAAAGAAATTTCCACCCGAAGTCAAAACTGTAAACGTGTTACACGTGATCAAGAGAAAAAACAATGCGGCACTCCCTGAAAAATTTACCCAAGTGCCTGTCACCGCGAAGTCCCGCCACTGGTCGTCTCAACCGATCACCTTCGACCATCGTGATTACGCATCAAGTATCTGGCACGCAGGATAGGCTGCACTGGTATTAGACCTAGTAATTGGCGGATACCACTTCACACGAGTCTTGATGGATGGCGGCAGTAGCCTAAACGTAATATATCAGGATACAATCCGCGGGATGGGGTTAGACCCAACACAAATTCTCCATAGCAATACTACCTTTAAAGGAGTAACGCCAGGCCCAGGGGCTCGTTGTACGGGCTCCCTCCTACTACAAGTTATATTCGGCTCCCCCGATAACTTCCGTCGCGAGCATTTAACTTTCCACATTGCTCCGTTTAAAAGTGGCTATCAAGCACTACTTGGACGCGAAGCTTTCGCTCGCTTTAATGCAATACCACACTATTCCTCCCTAACACTCAAGATGCCCGGTCCACGTGGCATCATTTCAGTGCACGGAAGTATCAAGCGATCTCTGCGCGCCAAAGAGAGTGAGGCTGCCTTGGCAGCCACACACTAAAGGCGCCCGGACCAGCAAAAGCATCCAATAGGTCATCAAGACCTCAGACACAACTAATCAAGTCCAGCGCCGCTACTCATATCAAATAAACGGTCACACCCCTATCTTTCAAAAGTACAAGGGGCTCAACGCATGCAGACGAGTGGCGATTTCTTCTTATCTTGAATTATAAATGGTTTCTTTAAAAAAGTATCCTTTTGCACGACAACCTTTTTACCTAAATCCCTCTCTTTTATAGATGATCATCGTGCTACACCCGTCCTGGATACGGCACAACGGAGACACAGGCGCAGACGTGCAGCAGGGACCCGACCCAAGGATTCTTTTTAGATTAAGACCCTGCGTAAAACTTTTTTACTGTCTCTTGTTGATACATATCCACCGTTGGGAAGGATGCTGACGTCTTGGCATGTGGCCACGCCAGAACAATGCACGTACCTGGACACAAGGGGCTTCTTACGAAGGCCATTCTTCAGGCCCGGTTTATACCGCAAAGACCGAATACCCTATGGAGTGTTCGGCGTCGCGAGTTTGGCCCTATATGCATCAGCTCCGAATCATTGTCTTTGGTCAAATGTTGGGTTTGCCCGGCTCCTGTGTTTTGGTGCCTTACGTTCCGCTTTACTGGCTAAGGTAGCACCAGGAGAACTACTGCGATTGTGCCCTGGTTCATCCGGATGAGCACCTCAGTAGAGAAAGCCAAAAACTGACTATCATGATCTAGCGTGAGACTGGTCAACCACTCGATGACCCATGGGAATGTTAGAATTCCACCGCCTTAACAAAGGGCCGCTTTCCGGCCAGGCATATACGGACCCCGGGATCGGGAGAGTGCGGAGCCACCAGGGGCTATCTAGTAGCCCCACTGTCAAACTCCTATGGCTAAGTGAAAGTGTTAAAGCATTATAGTCCGGTTGCCTCGCTCGCTCCGCTATCATCTCCTTAATAGGACCAAGACGTTGGGTTAAGTGTGAAAGCGTGTTTTTGTGAACACCTCCACATTATATGCGTGGGGGTTGAAGCCGACGACTGCAATCTTTCAGGTTATACACATGTATACATAAACGGCCGCCCAGGAGGCATCACATTACTTTCAGGCAAAAGTATAAAAGTAGCCTCATAAAAATCTAAAAAGCATTTCGCTTACAATGAGATTACATGTCATTCAAACATAATATTTTTTGAGCACTGGGTCTCTATCAAACGAGCACCCTCAAGAACTTCCTCAAAGTAGTGCTCAGCAGCCCTTCAACCTATGGCCGAATCCTGCGCCGCAATAGTGGTAGCATCCATCTCTGCCCAGTATGCTTTAGCACGGGCAAATGCCATCCGTGCGCCTTCTATGCACGCCGACCTCTTCATCGTATTTATGCGCGGTACCACATCGAGGACCTGCTGCACCAAGCTAAAATAGCTGCTCGGTTTTGACCTTCTCGGCCATAGTTGATCCACAACAGACCTCATGGAGAGTCCGGACAACCTATTTAGTTCGGCCCATTCGGCTAATTGGTCCGTCAACGAAAGCGGACGCTCGGGAGAAAGGAATTGCTTCCAAAACAGCTGGTCTACTTCACGGTCCGTCTGACTCTGGAAGTACTTGGCCGCATCAGCAGCGCTCGCCGCCAGATCCATATCCGCATCCTCCGAACTCCACAGCCGATCTAGAGGGGCATACCGTGGATCTCCGTACTTCCTCTGCAGCATAAAGGACTTCCCGGCTACAATATCCCCGGCTTCCTGCAGCTCCTCCTTCTTTGCCCTCATAGCAGAGCGGAGGTCTTTTCCCGTTACAGCAGCCTTCTCTAGGTCCGATGCCTTCGCCTGGTTCTCCTTTTCAAGAGCCCGGCAATGGTCTACGGTGGCTTTTAATTCTATGGCCATATTGGCCATCTTCTTCCGGCTCTCGCCATGTGCGGCCTTCTCGGCTCGCAACTCTTCGGCCGCCTTCAAAGCAGCTGCATTACCAAATCTTGCTTGTTCCTTGGCTCGGGCAAGTTCTGCCCGCAAGGCTTCAACAGTGGCAGCTCCATCTGCAGTCATAACATGTTAATAACACTGGCATCATACTCTTCCTATGTGGCGTTTACCAGACAAGGATACTTACCCTGCGCCTTGTCAAGCCTTCTGTTAACAAGCTCGATGTCGGCATCTGCCGCATCCAACTGCCGTTCTAAACGGGCAAACTGGCTAGTCCGGCTGGCCACCGGAGTTTCCATCTCCTGCACATAAAGGCAGTATGGTTATTACCTGGGAGTATGATCCTCCGTTTGTCATCGTTTCCGACGACAACCAGAGTCTCAGGGGCTACTATCTACACAGGGCACACCTAACATGTGCAGGACTATTACACATTCCTTTTTACGTACCTCAAAGCCTGTCAGTAGACTCATAAAAGCTTCATGCAATCCGCTTTCGATGGACGATATCCTCTCCATCACCATATTCATCAGCACACGGTGATTATCTGAGATGGCCGCTCGCCCCACCAACCCCCTCAGAACGTCCGATCGCACACTAGACGATGCCGGACTCTTTTGTCTACTCTCTTCGGGAGCCGGACACTGGGAGCCTCGGGGATCAATTGGATCACCTTCTGGCCTCTCGGCACTTGGAGAGGCCCTCCGCGACGACACTTTAGGGTCGCCCGCTTCCGGAGCGGAGGAGTCCGGAGGAGGCGTCATGCTCTCCATCATCTCTGGAAGAAGATCTCCCGAAGACGAGCTCATTTGAGAGGGGCTAAGGCCCGAACTGCACAAATATATGCGGTGGTTATTTTCTTAGAAGAAAAGGATGGCATATCTGTACTATTAAAGTTTTGGGTCACTTACGACTCCCGGGAGAATTGATCCCCCCGCGGACTTCGTGCGGCAGCAGCGCCCCCCAAGGTAGGGCCCCCGGTGGAAGATTTCTTCTCCTGTTTGGAAACTTCAGCTTCCGAATTCCCGAGCGCAGTCCTTTTCCTCTTCCCATCATCTTCTTTCACGAAGACAATCGCTCCCTCGGTTAGAATAGGCAGCGTTGGGGGCCCGAGTCCGCCCGCATTACCCTCCACAGTATCTTCCTTCATGGGATCCGGGCAAGGTGCGGTTAGGAGCATCTTTTCCAATATCGGATTCTCCAAACCCTCAGGGAGGGGGGCCGAACACCGAATCAACTTCGCCTTTGTTAGCCAGTCCTGGTCGAAAAAGCAAACTCTCAGAAATAACTTCGTAACGAAGGAAAGATAATATGTACGGCCGGAAAATTCCTTACCTGTTCGGCGGCGCGGTTACTGCTCAGGCCCACGTCCTCGGTGATTTCCGGACACTCTACTTGAGGTCCGAAGAATGACTTATACATATCCTCATGCGCCAGGTCGAGAAAATTTTGAATGGCATGCGGACCCTCGGGATTGAACTCCCACAAGCGAAGGGGCCGACGTTTGCAAGGCTGGACTTGACGAACCAGCATAACTTGTATTACCGCAACCAAACTGAGATCGTCGTTGAAGAGATCTCAAATGCGGCTCTGCAGTAAAGGCACGTCCTTGGCTGGACCCCAGCTCAGTCCTCTGCTGATCCATGACATCAGTCATGGTGGAGGGCCCGGGCGAAAAACGGGGGCGGCCGCCCACTTGGCGCTTCTAGGAGTCATGATGTAGAACCACTCCTGTTGCCACAATGCAGACACCTCTGGGATGGAACCTTTGGGCCATGGAGCTCCCGTCATCTTGCGTATTGAGGCGCCTCTACACTCTATATGTTGCCCTTCGATCACCGTTGGCTTTACTTCAAAGGTCTTGAGCCATAAGCCAAAGTGGGGGGTAACTCAGAGGAAGGCCTCGCATACGACAACAAAGGTCGTGATATGCAAGAAGGAGTCCGGAGCTAGATCATGGAAATCTAGCCCGTAATAAAACATCAAGCCCCTGACGAAAGGATCCAGAGCAAAACCTAGACCTCGGAGGAAGTGGGAGACAAAGACGACGCTCTCGTTGGGTTTGGGAGAAGGGACGGCCTGCCCCCGGGGAGGCAGCCGATGCGACATTTCGGCGGTCAGATACCTGGCCTCCCTCAACTTTTTGATGTCTTCTTCCGTGACGGAGGAGGGCATCCATCGGCCTTGAAGGCTGGATCCGGACATGACTGAAGGTTCGGAGCACCTGACTTGAGCTTTGGGCGTTTGAGCTTGAGGCGGGGGGAGGATTCGATTAAGCACGGGAGGGAAAAGGTAAAAGCTTTGCCCCTTTATAAAGAGGGTGGATATCAAGCGTCCTCCCCGTGTCCGTTTGGACTTTCCTATGATCTAGGAGTCCTAGAAGTGGTTGGGTTACCCACGCCCGTATTGATGAGAATCCTGTAATAAGGGGACATGATCTCTGTTTTTACAAGACGTGCCAAGGGAACCACCTCGCATACCACGCTGAGGTGGGTAATTAAATGACTCGGATAAAGGCTCGGCCGTGGTGTGTCGCACCACGGGATACGTCAGCAAATTAGATTTGTGTAAATATTATTCTCTCTACGGAAGTATGTGGAAACTTATTTTGCAGAGCTGGACACTATCTTTGTGTTTAAGATCTTCTATGAAGTACTTGGAGGAGGAACCCGCCTTGCAATGTCGAAGACAATTTGCGCGCCGGACCCGTCGTCATTGAAGCCTGGTTCAGGGGCTACTGAGGGAGTCCTAGATTAGGGGGCGTTCGGATAGCCGAACTATACCTTCAGCCGGACTCCTGGACTATGAAGGTACAAGATTGAAGATTTCGTCCCATGTCCGGAAGGGATTTTCCTTGGCGTGGAGGGCAAGCTCGGCGATACGGATGTTCAGATCTCCTACCATTGTAACTGACTCTATGTAACCCTAACCCTATCCGGTGTCTATATAAACCAGAGGGTTCTAGTCCGTAGGACAACATACACATCTACAATCATACCATAGGCTAGCTTCTAGGGTTTAGCCTCTCTGATCTCGTGGTAGATCAACTCTTGTATTACCCATGTCATCAATATTAATTAAGCAGGACGTAGGGTTTTACCTCCATCGAGAGGGCCCCAACCTGGGTAAAACTTCATGTCCCCTGCCTCCTGTTACCATCCGGCCTAGACGCACAGTTCAGGACCCCCTACCCGAGATCCGCCGGTTTTGACACCGACAATCACCATCGTCGCCGGCTTGACACCATGATCTCCATCATCTTGATCTTTATAAATGTGTCGTCACATGGTCATCTTGCCATCTATTGCTTTTGCAACTATTGCTATCGCATAGCGATAAAGTAAAGCAATTATATGGCGCTTGCATCTTATGCAATAAATAGACAACCATAAGGCTCCTGCCAGTTGCTGATAACTTTAACAAAACATGGTCATCTCATACAACAATTTATATCTCATCACGTCTTGATCATATCACATCACAACATGCCCTGCAAAAACAAGTTAGATGTCCTCTACTTTGTTATTGCAAGTTTTATGTGGCTGCTACGGGCATAGCAAGAACCGTTCTTACCTACGGCATAAAAACCACAATGTTGTATAGTGATTGCTTTTTTATCTTTAGAAAGAACCCTGTTCATTGAATACGATTAACCTAAAGTTGGAGAAACTGACACCCATCAGTCACCTGTGTGCGAAGCATGTCGTTAGAACCAGTCTCGCGTAAGCGTACGCGTAATGTCGGTTTGAGCCGCTTCATCCAACAATACCGCTGAATCAAGAATTAACTAGTGATGGCAAGCAATATGTATATACCCACGCCCACAACTCCTTTGTTTTATACTCATGCATATAACATCTATGCATAAACCTGGATCTGATGCACTATTGGGGAACGCAGTAATTTCAAAAAAATCCTACGCACATGCAAGATTTTATCATGGTGATGCATAGCAACGAGAGGGGAAGAGTGTTTTGCACGTACCCTCGTAGACCGTAAGCGAAAGCATTATGACAACGCGGTTGATGTAGTCATACGTCTTCACGATCCGACCGATCCTAGTACCGAAAGTACGGCACCTCCGCGATCTGCACACGTTCGGCTCGGTGACGTCCCACAAACTCTTGATCCAGCTGAGTGTCGAGGGAGATCTTCGTCAGCACGACGGCGTGATGACCGTGATCATGAAGCTACCGGCGCAGGGCTTCGCCTAAGCACTGCAACGATATGACCGAGGTGGATTATGGTGGAGGGGGGCACCACACACGGCTAAGAGATCAATGATCAACTTGTGTGTCCTATGGTGCCCCCTGCCCCCATATATAAAGGAGCAAGGGGAGGGGGCCGGCGGCCTCATAGGGTGAGTAGGTTCCCCCCTTCCAAGTCCAACTAGGAGGGGAAGGAAAGAGGAGGAGGGGAGAAGGAAAGAGGGGGCCGGCCCCCCAAGCCCTAAACCAATTCGGTTTGGGCCTAGGGGGCGCGCCCCACAACTCCTTTGCAGCCTATATTTCCACTAATGCCAATGAAGGCCCATTGACCCCCCCGGGGGGGGTTCCAGTAACTCCTCGGTACTTCGGTATTTATCTGATGACCCCCGAAACCTTTCCGGTGTCCGAATATAACCTTCCAACATATCAATATATATGTCTCGACCATTTTGAGACTTCTCGTCATGTCCATGATCTCATCTGGGACTCCGAACAACCTTTGGTACAACAAAACACATAAACTCATAATACCGATCGTCATCGAACGTTAAGCGTGCGGACCCTACGGGTTTGAGAACTATGTAGACATGACCAAGACTCATCTCCGGTCAATAACCAATAGCGGAACCTGGATGCTCATATTGGCTCCTACATATTCTATGAAGATCTTTATCGGTCAAACCGCATAACAACATATGTTGTTCCCTTTGTCATTGGTATGTTACTTGCCCGAGATTCGATCGTCGGTATCTCAATACCTAGTTCAATCTCGTTACCGGCAAGTCTCTTTACTCGTTCCGTAATGCAACATACCGTAACTAACTCATTAGTCACAATGCTTGCAAGGCTTATAGTGATGTGCATTACCAAGAGGCCCAGAGATACCTCTCCGATACATGGAGTGACAAATCCTAATCTCGATCTATGCCAACTCAACAAACACCATCGGAGACACCTGTAGAGCATATTTATAGTCACCCAGTCATGTTGTGACGTTTGATAGCACACTAAGTGTTCCTTCGGTATTCAAGAGTTGCATAATCTCATAGTCACAGGAACATGTATAAGTTATGAAGAAAGCAATAGCAACAAACTAAACGATCATCGTGCTAAGCTAACAGGTGGGTCAAGTCAATCACATCATTCTCTAATGATGTGATCCCATTAATCAAATGACAACTCTTTGTCCATGGCTAGGAAACTTAACCATCTTTGATTAACGAGCTAGTCAAGTAGAGGCATACTAGTGACACTCGGTTTGTCTATGTATTCACACATGTATCAAGTTTCCGGTTAATACAATTCTAGCATGAATAATAAACATTTATCATGATATAAGGAAATATAAATAACAACTTTATTATTGCCTCTAGGGCATATTTCCTTCACCTCCGCGATCTGCACACGTTCAGCTCGGTGACGTCCCACGAACTCTCGATCCAGCTGAGTGTCGAGGGAGAGCTTCGTTAGCACGACGGCGTGATGACGGTGATGATGAAGCTACCGGCGCAGGGCTTCGCCTAATCACTACAACAATATAATCGAGGTGGATTATGGTGGAGGGGGGCACCGCACACGGCTAAGACAATGATCAACTTGTGTGTCTATGCGGTGCCCCCCTCCCCCGTATATAAAGGAGTGGAGGAGGGGGAGGGACGGCCCTCTATGGAGCACCCTAGGGGAGTCCTAGTCCCACCGGGAGTAGGATTCCCCCCTTCCAAGTAGTAGGAGTAGGAGAAAAGGAAGGGGAAGACAGAGGGAAGGAAAGGGGGCACCCAATTCGGATTGGGCTAGGGGGGCGCGCCTCCCACCTTTTCCCTTCCTCTCCTCTACTCCACTAAGGCCCAATAAGTCCCATATACTCCCCGGGGGGGTTCTGATAACCTCCCGGTACTCCGGAAAATGCCTGAATTCATCCGGAACCATTACGATGTCCAAACATAGGCTTCCAATATATCGATCTTTATGTCTCGACCATTTCGAGACTCCTCATCAAGTCTGTGATCATATCCGAGACTCCGAACTACCTTCGGTACATCAAAACACAAAAACTCATAATACCGATCGTCACCGAACATTAAGCGTGCGGACCCTACGGGTTCGAGAACTATGTAGACATGACCGAGACTCATCTCCGGTCAATAACCAATAGTGGAACCTGGATGCTCATATTAGTTCCTACATATTCTATGAAGATCTTTACCGGTCAAACCGCACAACAACATACGTTGTTCCCTTTGTCATCGGTATGTTACTTGCCCAAGATTCGATCGTCGGTATCTCAATACCTAGTTCAATATCGTTACCGGCAAGTCTCTTTACTCGTTCCGTAGTGCATCATCCTGCAACTAACTCATTAGTCACATTGCTTGCAAGGCTTATAGTGATGTGCATTACCGAGAGGGCCCAGAGATACCTCTCCGATACTCGGAGTGACAAATCCTAATCTCGATCTATGCCAACTCAAAAAACACCATCGGAGACACCTGTAGAGCATATTTATAGTCACCCAGGTACGTTGTGACGTTTGATAGCACACTAAGTGTTCCTCCGGTATTCGGGAGTTTCATGATCTCATAGTCATAGCAACATGTATAAGTTATGGAGAAAGCAATAGCAACAAACTAAACGATCATCGTGCTAAGCTAACGGATGGGTCAAGTCAATCACATCATTCTCTAATGATGTGATCCCGTTAATCAAATGACAACTCATGTCTATGGTCACGAAACATAACCATTGATATGTCTCCAACGTATCTATAATTTTTGATTGTTCCATGCTATTATATTATCCATCTTAGATGCTTAATGGGCTTTACTATGCACTTTTATATTATTTTTGGGACTAACCTATTGACCCAGAGCCCAGTGCCAGTTCCTGCTTTTTCCCTTGTTTCAGTGTTTCGAAGAAAAGGAATATCAAACGGAGTCGAAACGGAATGAAACCTTCTGGAGAAGTTATTTCTGGAAGGAAAGCTACCCGATAGACTTGGAGTGCACATCAGGAAAGAAACGAGGGAGCCAGGAGGCAGGGGGCGCGCCCACCCCCTAGGGCAAGCCCTCCACCCTCGTGGGCCCCTTGTGGCTCCCCTGATGTATTTCTTCCGCCTATATATATATCCATATACCCTGAAACTATCGGGGAGCACAATAGATCGGGAGTTCCGCCGCCAGAAGCCTCCGTAGCCACCGAAAGCCAATCTAGACCCGTTCCAGCACCCTGCCGGAGGGGGAATCCCTCTCCGGTGGCCATCTTCATCATCCCGGTGCTCTCCATGACGAGGAGGGAGTAGTTCTCCCTCGGGGTGAGGGTATGTACCAGTAGCTATGTGTTTGATCTATATCTCTCGTGTTCTTGAGGTGGTGCGATCTTGATGTATCGCGAGCTTTGCTATTATAGTTGGATCTTATGATGTTTCTCCCCCTCTACTCTCTTGTAATGGATTGAGTTTCCCCTTTGAAGTTATCTTATCAGATTGAGTCTTTAAAGATTTGAGAAAACTTGATGTATGTCTTGCCGTGCGTATCTATGGTGACAATGTGATATCACGTGATTCACTTGATGTATGTTTTGGTGATCAACTTGCGGGTTCCGTGACCTTGGGAATTATGCATAGGGGTTGGCACACGTTTTTGTCTTGACTCTCCGGTAGAAACTTTGGGGCACTCTTTGAGGTTCTATGTGTTGGTTGAATAGATAAATCTGAGATTGTGTGATGCGTATCGTCTAATCATACCCATGGATACTTGAGGTGACATTGGAGTATCTAGGTGACATTAGGGTTTTGGTTGATTTGTGTCTTAAGGTGTTATTCTAGTACGAACTCTAGGGCTGTTTGTGACACCTATAGGAATAGCCCAATGGATTGATTGGAAAGAATAACTTTGAGGTGGTTTCGTACCCTACCATAATCTCTTCGTTTGTTTTCCGTTATTGGTGACTTTGGAATGACTCTTTGTTGCATGTTGAGGGATAGTTATGTGATCCAATTATATTATTATTGTTGAGAGAACTTGCACTAGTGAAATTATGAACCCTGGGCCTTGTTTCCTAGTATTGCAATACCGTTTGTGCTCACTTTTATCATTAGTTACCTTGTTGTTTTTATATTTTTCAGATTACGAAAACCTTTATCTACCATGCATATACCACCTGTATCACCATCTCTTCGCCGAACTAGTGCACCTATACAATTTACCATTGTATTGGGTTTGTTGGGAACACAAGAGACTCTTTGTTATTTGGTTGCAGGGTTGCTTGAGAGAGACCATCTTCATCCTACGCCTCCTACGGATTGATAAACCTTAGGTCATCCACTTGAGGGAAATTTGATACTGTCCTACAAACCTCTGCACTTGGAGGCCCAACAACGTCTACAAGAAGAAGGTTGTGTAGTAGACATCACTTGTGCAGGCGGCGCGGTCAGGGGAGCAGGGGACGGCGATCGCGAGCGCGGCCTCGGAAGGATTCCTCGGCGGCTACGGTGACGGATTCACACGGGAGAGAGAGGGGAAGGGGAGTAGGGCTCACAGAGGGGTCACTGGTAAGGTCGAGGGGCCGGTGGGGGTCGGTCAACAGCGGTTCGAGGCTGCGGCTAAGGCAGATTCCGACGAGGGGAAACGGGCGTAGACATCAATGGGGATTCCAACCAATGGGGATTTTCCACGTGTAAAATCATCATTGGCTAGAGGAAACACGTGTCGGCTCATCGTTGGGACAGATGTCATCCACTCATTGGACAGGAGGCGCCTATGATAGGTCGACACGTGGCACGGCCCAACAGTGGCCCATTCCGGTGAAAAAGGCCAGCCCAGTAAAAATTAGCAGGCCGGCCCATATAAGGCCTACTTGTGTCAGGTCCATTTAAGCCCACGGCCCATACGAGATGTGCCAATTCGGCCAGTTAAAGATTCGACACCATTGCAGCCCATCGTCAGTTCGAACCCGTTAAGTATTTGGGCTCAATATTGGCCCGATGAGATTTCGGCCTGTTAACGGCCCATTTAATGGATGGGCCAATTTTCAGGATGTACATCTTTCGGCCCTTTAGCGACCCATTTAAATGTTGGGCTAATTTTCGGCCCGGTGTGTCTTTCAGCCTGTTGACGGCCCATAAATCTGATGGGCCATTTGTAGTCGGACCTGAGTTTCGGCCTTTTAGCGGCCCATTTAAGTGTTGGGCCAATTTCTGGCCCGGTGTCACTTTCAGCCTATTGACGGCCCATAAATCAGTTGGGCCAATTGTAGTCGGACCTAAGTTTTGGCCTTTTAGCGGCCCATTTAAGTGTTGGGCCAATTCCCGGCCCTGTGTGCCTTTCGGCCTGTTAACGGACCATAAATGAGATGGGCCATTTGTAGTCGGACCTTAGTTTTGGCCTCTTAACGGCCCATGCCCTTCATGGTCCAATACCAGCCCGGTTTCTCTTTCGGCCTGCTAAAGGCCCACAACACAGTTGGGTCGTTTACAATACGACCTGACTTTCGGCCTCTTAGCGGCCCATGCTCTTCATGGTCCAATACAAGCCAGCTGTCTCTTTCGGCCAGCTAAAGGCCTATAGTATAGTTGGGCCTATGTAGACCAAACTTAGTAACGGCCTGTTAACGGCCCGTGAAATAAATTGGGGCCACCTGTTTCCCGCTTCGATGTCGGCCTGTTAACGACCCGGGAGCTAAGAGGGCCGACCATTAACTTTCGGCCTATTAACGGCCCATTAACTTAATGGGCCCACTAAAGTTCGTTCATGTCTTTAGGCCAAATTAGATAATTTGAGCCCATTACGACGAGCAAAGGTACGGCATACAGGGAATAACGTTGCACATCCAGAATATATTACAGGAAATTACATCCACTAGGCAATCAAAGATTGATGCTAGTGCAAATAAATGAGCAGAACCTAACCATCTACAACGTCACAATCTGCAACCTCAGCACAGATGACGCCCATAAGCATGTGGGCAAGTTCTTGCTGCTTTGCCATACTGTCTCTGAAAACATTGATCAGTTGTTGTATCGCACGACTCTGCACCTCTGATTCATCCACCATTTCCATCATTGCTTCAGCCATTAATTGGTTCACAAACATACATTTATTCCATCGCATTCGAGACAGAGGATACTGAACAGATTCAGATGGCGATTTTGGTAGGCTTGTTTTATTGATAGTGGAGAGTGTCTTGAGCATTGCATCATAACATAAATTAGGACAAGAACCAAACAGATTAATCATGAGTTATTGCCATATTACCTGGCCTAGATTTACTAGAAAGAAACAATGGGGTCGCCTTGCTGTTTTCAGAGTTTGTCTTCTTATCTTCAGCAGCCTACACAAAATTAACACACTACCATTGCTATCATTGGCCAACTCAGATAATAGGAAAGCAACATTGACACAACGAACGTTTGGGCAACTAGCCTACACCAAATTAACACAATATGGCACAGCTATCATCAGCCAGGTAAGGTAATACGAAAGCAACATTGACACAATGAATGAATGGGCAACTAGAGAAGCACTACAATTCAGTAATGTGCGTGATATGAGATAGCACATTCATGCAGCTCAGTACGCAAAACTACCAAGCAGTTTTCCTTACAAAAGTCAACATTGGCGCCTTTAACGTTTTGCTACAGCTAATTTTAGATCAGATAAAGGTAGATTGAGGCCGATTAACAAAATACATGCTAATGTAAAAATATAGTGATATGCAGTAGGTACTTACATCAGCACTGGAGCACAGAGAATTCCCGCAAGATATTTTCCTCGAATACGATCCCAATGGAGGAAGTCTTGTATCGTTTAACCTTATTTTCTAAAAGAGAGACGGGTAAGAAACTGTAGAAAATATGATTAGAATGCTATAAAATTTCATGATGCGAGGATACGCACACGCTTCTTAGAATAGAGTTGACATTCTTTTGCTGGACTGGAGCGGACTAGTTCTTTGGCCACTGGAATCTGCTTATTATCAGTGGGAGTTGGGTTTCTCTGTGCTGGAGCAGTATCTATGAAAAATGGAGTTGGTTTATTATCTCCTGGCGTTTGGATCTTTTGCAAAGACCTGGTTTGCAACCATTTAGATTCTAACATAGCCGTCTTCCCCTTGCATGCCTTATATAGAAGAATGGTGCTTTAATTATAAAACATGCTATACCAGAGATGGAATAGGTACTGAAGAATAGAAAGGCGTGACATATTGACATGTATTCCCTCCATCCGGAAATAAATGGATGGGTCTAGGCGTATTTCAGTTCTAGATACATCTAGTTTTATCCATTTCTGCGACATGTAATCCGGGCGGAGGGAGTATGACGTAAGAGCTAGGGATACGGCAGGACAACATAGTAAAAAAACACTGAAAACCCACTGCAGAACCAAAGTAATCAAACCCACTGATATGAGATAGTACACTCATGCCGCTCGGGATGCAAAACTACCAGGCAGTTTTCCTTACAAAAATCAACATTGTGGCCTTTAATCATACATTTTGCTACAACTAAATTTAGATCAGATAAAGGTTGGATTCACGCCGATTAACAAAATACATGTTGATGTGAAAATATAGTGATATACAACAGGTACTTACATCTGCATTGGAGTATAGAGAATTCCTGCAAGAATCTTTCCTCACAGACGATACAAGTGCAAAAATTCATCTATCTGTTAAGCTTATTTTCTAAAAGAGAGATGGGTAAGAAACATGTAGAAAATATGATGAGCATGCTATAAAATTTCATGATGCAAGGATACGCGCACGCTTCTTAGAGTTGAGTTGACATATTTTTGCTGGACTGGAGCGGACTAGTTCTTTGGCCACTGGAATCTGCTTATTATCAGTAGGAGTTGGGTTTCTCTGTGCTGGAGCAGTATCTTTAAAAACTGGAGTTGGTTTATTATGTCCTGGCGTTTGGATCTTTTGCAAAGGCCTTGTTTGTAACCCTTCAGATTCTAACATAGTCGTCTTCCCCTTGCATGCCTTGTATAGAAGAATGGTGCTTTAATTATAAAACACGCGGCAGCAGAGAGATGGAATACGTACTAAAGAATAGAAAGGCATGACATATTGACATGTATTCCCTCCATCCAGAAAAAAATGGATGGATCTAGGCGTATTTCAGTTCTAGATACATCATTTTTTATCCATTTCGGCAACATGTAACCCGGACAGAGGGAGTATGGTGTAAGAGCTAGGGATACGACAGGACAACACAGCAAAAAAAACACTAGTTGAATGTAAAATTGTATGCTAGCGGAATACATGCGGAAATAACTAAGGCAACATACACGTGTATGATTGGGAAAATAAGATGGCATTGCAACAGAGCACTAGAACAGCACTTCAATGTAAAGAAACATGGTATGGTAGACAGATGAAGTACATACTGATGAATAACAATGCATAAGATATTCAGAAGCATGATGTCCAAATTAAGCAGATGGCATTGCGATAGAGTAGAATGACAGTACTTAAATTTGAAAACATGTTATCATGAATGGAATAGGTACTGAAAAACAGGAAGGCATGACATATTTACATGCATGGTCAGCATGCTGAGCACATGGCATTGTAACAGAGTAGATACACTCCAGGACATTATATGCATGTTGTACCCATATCACAGGCCAAGTTAGAGCAAGGACCTTGTGGGGTGAAGAGGATTCATCATCTTTCTGCAAGTCTTCTGAAGAACTGCCTTTACATGTTCCATCATATTGGGTATCATTGACATCAAGTTTATTGGCCTTTACATTGCTCCGTGAGGTTCTTGTGGATATATCAGTGTGTGCAATTATATCTGACATGCATGGAAGACAACTAGTAGTTAGATTTATGTAATGAGTGCATGTAGGAGACGACATAAATAGTAGGACTGGGGTTAACTAGCAGCAATAGGTCTCATAAACTAAAGGGAGAACACAGATGAAAGCTACAGAATATGTTTCATTTGTACTCGAGATTAACTAGATGGCACACAAAAGTATTAAAGAACAACATAGGAAATACTAGAAGTGGTATAATACTATAATCACCAGCCTGTGGGATAGCATTGGCTGATGGATGATAACTATGGAACGGTGTTACCTAAAGAACAAGTATCTTAGCTGAACTATGGAACAGCGTTAACTCCTAAACAAGACCCGTAAGAGATCAGCATGAATATACAGTGAAATGTGATGATCTATTTTCCATGCATAGATGAATAACAAAGCCATAAATGTTGCACACAAGTAAGATGAGGGTACAACCTATCTGGCCGCCATCCATAGAAGTGAGCATCATGTGCTGACTTGTGGATGGCCCTGCAGTTGTTGTGGTTGTGCATGTCGGGCACACGCATTCGATGCAGGGAACTGTTGAGTGGGGACTATAGCTCCCTTCTGGTGTATGCTTCCCTTGTTGGAGCAGCTGCGGTGAGTCGGAAGACGGTGTGTCTGAAGATGCAGATAACGCATAATGTTAAGAACGACATATCTCTTTGATCTGAAGAAATACACTAAGAGATCAACAGCAAGGTACGAGAGTGGTCACATGTCTGTTGACTGAAGACTAAATTGGGGTCACACGATTTTATTTTATTTTGGTACTATCCGATCTACGCTGGATGGCTGGCCGTCTTGTGCCTCCCGGCTGACACTGTTCGGAATCTTCCCCGAAGAGCCAGCGACCAACGGCAGAGCAGCCTGCCTCCGCCGTCTGTGGCCTCGGCCAAAACCCCGCTCCCCGCCCTACCGCACTACCGTGGTTGCGCCACCCCCGGGCCAATCCACAAAGACTCCCCGTCATCCAGATCCGGCGGCGGCAGTACCTTCAACCCACGCAACTCTAAAAGATAGACATCTAAGCGCTGCTTCCGCGGCGAACTTTGCGGCCCCGCACCCTTATGTTAGACACCAGCCAACCGGCAGCCTAGGAGCTCCGCCGCCTCGAGGGGTGCTGCTTCCCATTGCAAATTGATTGGCCCAGAATAAAAATTCACACAACTGACGCCTAAATAAAGTGATTTGAGATGAGGGTGCGACCTATCTGGTGGCATGGTGAAGTAGGCAGGTCCAGCTGCCGAGTTGGTGAGGCCGGCGCGGTTGCGGTGGCAACCGGCGGCAGGGAAAGAGCAATGTCGCGACGGTCGACGGCTACACCGCAGCAGCGCCAGGACTCTAGACGGATCCAAAGTTGGAGCCGCTCCGGCGCCGTGAACAACGGCCGGGGTGAATCGGCTCCGGTACAGTTCACGCGGTCATCGTCGAGGCAGCACCAGCAGCACGGAGTAAGAGGCGCACGGCCCAGTGCATGACGGCAAATGGACAGCGTCTCCGGCATTAGGGAGGAGGGCGGCTGTGAAATTGGTGTGTGGGTGGCGTCATGGAGGTCGGGCTGAGGTTTCGCGGCTCGGGAGAAGGGAGCTTCCCGAGGAGAAGGTGATTTGGCGCCCATGAGGTATGAATGGGGGCGGGCGGGGAAATTGGGAGGGGAGTGGAACCATGTCTTACGGACGTATTTGTCTGAAATGTGAGGGGGAGTTACAGTTCTACCATTGCCTATAGGCTTCTCGGCTTGGGTCTGTGTACTGAGGGTCGGGGATAGTAGAGTAACTTTGCTTCTCTGGGCGGGAGCGATTTCGGGCGAGGAGGGCGTGTTTTGAACTATCGTGGACGCGAGCGATTTCGGGCGAGGAGAGCGTGTTTTGAAATAGTGGGCGCGAGCTATTTCGGGCGAGGAGAGCGTGTTTTGCCGACCATGGTTTACGAATTATTCGGCACATGTCATTTCGCCTGAGGAGAAGGCGCGCTTGGATGAAGTTACGAACCTACCCTCGATGTACAATGGGCCAATTGATGCGTGTCCCACATAGGACGGTAATTTTGCGTCTCCCATTTATTTGCTCGGGCGAATTCCACCGAGCAGAGAGGATGTTTAACGGTTCGTTCAAATTTTGGGAGAACGAGCATCCACGTCTACCTTACCAAGTCGATTTAGATCAAATTTTGAAATATTAGCTTGCCACTTCTTTTTTAGATGGAGAGATGATGCTCGGGAGTAATGTGTTTTTACATGCTCATTGCTAGCGATTTACTATATGACAAATAGTTGACCTACTCAAAAACATGAATCAAACCCAAAATGAAATATCTCGATTCAATGAAATAGCTCGTTCAGTAGGTCAAAATAGTGAACTAAATCCAAAATTGAACACCTCAACCGAGTAGCATGTTGTACAGTATTATAGTACTCCATGAACATGTTGAAAGTCAAATTAATGAACTTGTTTGATATATGCATATATCCGTTCATGTGTGGATTGCAGACAACATGTTCTCTAATTTAAATATTTGAATGCAAGTTTATATCGAAACATGGTTTATATCAGTCTTTGATGCATAAAACGCGACCTCCCCTCTCCCAGACTCCTGTTCTCTCTCTCTCTCTCTCTCTCTCTCTCTCTCTCTCTCTCTCGCCGACAATCTTCAATTCTGTCGCACGCATCCGACACAAAAACCTTGTTTGTCCCTCTCCCTTTCTCCCCATCTCTCTCTCTCTCTTTGTGTGTGTGTGGGGGGGGGGTCTTTCTAGTTCGCATGCATATATACACCATCTATAGGTCTCTCTCGCACACTATGTATGATACTCTAGCTAGTCCAAGCTAGATATCTTGGGTGCACACATCGTACGCACACAGATTCCTTGGCTCTTTGCCTGTAACTCTCTCACGCACCACTATGTCGTCTCGGAGCTCTTCCCCCCTCTCTCAAACTCTCCATCCACCCGGGTCACACATACACATGCATATCTCACTCGCACTCGATAGGCCCATCTAAAACTCTATCTCTCCCCCTCGTTCTCTCTCCATCTCACACGCGCACACACACAATCTCATGCCCAGCTAGCCAAGTATGATGGTCCCTCACTCAATTGTAGGCACACGCAGTCCCCCCTATATGTATATGACTAGCTAATCTTAGTCTCCATCACAAACATGTGCATGGTCTATCTCGGTTTCTCTCGGGGCATCTTTCTATCGCGCACGCACTCCCTCGATCTCCCACCCATATAGTCCCCTCACGATCTCGACGGGATCTCTCTATCACAAACACACCCTCTCTCCCTCCTCATGCGTCCATTCCATCCATGTGTCCCTCTCGACCTTTGTTCCTTGTTGGCCACACCTCTATTGGACATGTGCTACAGGGGTGTCTCTCTCCATTGCAAACAATCACACACTAGCTATCTTCGTGTATCTCCTTGCCTCGCTTTTCCATCTCGGAGATGCATGCGTGATATGTTCGCATAAGAAACGAAAAAACACACACACTCTCTCTCTCTAATTTATTGTTTGTTGTCACTTTCTCTTTCACACACATACTCTTTTTGCACACTTACTCATTCTCCTTCACACGCACTTGATCTGTCTCGATTGAGGCACTCTCCTCGGTCCATAGCATATAGATTTATTGAAAAGTCAAACATCACAAAGTTTGACCATGTACGTGGAGAAAAATAATTACATCTAGTACGGCAAACATATGCCATTAGATTCACCATGAGATGTAGTTTTGTGTGATGCATCTTTGGTATTGTAGATATAAATAACATTTGCGTAAACCTGATCAAAGTTTCCAAAGTTTGACTTCTAAAAAATTTACATGCACTGCATTATCGAGCGGATGGAATATCTCTTTCCCCCTCTCAGCTATCTGACGCACCACTCAGCCTTATCGGGGCTCCTCAATCTCTCTCAAAATTTATTGGTCAGTTTGGTTCGTGACCTGACCCTCATGCCTTGATGGCCGGTACTGCCTAGTGTGGACGTGAGATGTAAAATATTTCTGCCTAGCCAGGCTTGTGTGGTGCTAAAGCGTTTGGTTCATGCTTGGTCCAGGCAAAGCATCAACGTCCCATCAATCAATCCATGCATCAATTATTTAATGCTAATATCGATCCATGTTGCTGTTAGCCTCGTGGCCACACGACCAGGCACGACCAGGCATTCCAAATCAGTCGCCTGGGCCAGGCTACTTGCAGTGTCTGGAGTTCAACGAGGCTAATTAAAGTGCAAGGGAACCCAGGCCAGGCGGGCTTTATTTTTCACAGGGTAGCAACCAAACAAGCGTGCATGAAATCCAGCCACAACCCCAGGCCAGGCAAAAGATGCTCAGGACGCAAGCCAAACTGGCCTTATATCTCCCTGGTTCACACATACACATGTCTCGCTCGCGCTATACATATAGACCCATCCAACACTCTCTGTCCTTGTTCTCTCTCCATGTGACACGCACCCCCCTAAGTACCATAATCCCTCAATCCATCATAGGCGCAAGCACTCGCCCCCCCTCCTAAGTATGATTATCTCTTACTAGCCAACAGGAACACACGTATTTTCTCCTTCCATCCATACGTCTATCTCGATATCTCTCGAGGCATCTTCTATCACGCACACACCTTGTCACTCAATCTCCCACCCATGTAGTCCCATCACGATCTCCAAGGGATCTCTCTATGACAAACACACACTCTCTCCTCCCCATGTCTGCATTTTCTCTGTACGTCTCTCTCGACCTCTCTCCCTTGTTTGTCAAACCCCTCTTGGCCACGTGCTAGCTTAGGGGTCTTGCTCTCTCGGTTCCAAACAACCACACACAATTTCCTCACCTTGCCTCCGTTGTCGAAGATGCATGTGTGATATGTTTGCATAAGACACACACGCTTTTTCTCTACTTTTATCGTGTGTTGTCCATGTCTCTTTCACACAAGCACACACACTTTTTTCACTCTGTCTCTGTCTCTCTCTCTCTCTCTTATTAGGGACTCTGTCACGTCCATAAGCATATGGATGTTTTGAAAAGTCAAACCTCAGAAACGTTTGACCAGGTATATGTGGAGAAAAACATTTACATCTGGAACGATCATTAGATTCATCACAACATGTACTTACTTCATACTATCATTTATCTTTGATATTGTAGATATAAGTAATTTCTTTATAAACTTGGTCAGAGTTTCAAAAGTTTGACTTAAAAAATGTTGGAACTACATTATCGAACGGAGGGAGTAGCTCTTTCTCTCTCTCTCTGCTATCTCTCACGGGCCTCCCCTCTCACTCGAACTCTCTATAGCGACGGATTATACGCTCACTGTGTCAGCGTATAGCTCCGTATATTGTTTAGTTGACCGGTCAACAAATCCACATGCTGCCTTGTCAGCTCGTGTTCTGTATGTTTGTGTGCTGGCCCATGTGGCAGTGGGTGAAAATAAGTAAACTAGGGGCCCATCTGACACGCTGTGAAGTAAACAAAGTTGAAACCACTCGGGGTAGCACCCCGCACGCTAGTAAATTGAGTGCGCATTGAGGACAAACTTCTTGCGTGCGAAGGACGCACTCGTGCACAATTCACCACTGCGCGGTGGCATGCACAGAAGGACGCACTCGCGCACACCCAACACACAACACACACCAGCACACGTGTACACATCTAGGAGTAGAAGGCCGTGGAAAAATCTGGCGCGATGGCTGATAACCCACAAGTATAGGGGATCACAACAACTTTCGAGGGTAGATTATTCAACCCAAATTTATTGATTCGACACAAGGGGATCCAAAGAATATTCTCAAGTATTAGCAGCTGAGTTGTCAATTCAACCACACCTGGAAACTTAGTATCTGCAGCAAAGTGTTTAGTAGCAAAGTAATATGATAGTAGTGGTAGCGGCAACAAAAGTAAAGACAGCAAAAGTAATGTTTTTGGTATTTTGTAGTGATTGTAACAGTAGCCGTGGAAAATTAAATAAGCGTAAACCAGCATATGGAAAACTCGTAGGCACCGGATCAGTGATGGATAATTATGCTGGATGCGGTTCATCATGTATCAGTCATAACATAGGGTGACACAGAACTAGCTCCAATTCATCAATGTAATGTAGGCATGTATTCCGTATATAGTCATACGTGCTTATGGAAAAGAACTTGCATGACATCTTTTGTCCTACCCTCCCGTGGCAGCGGGGTCCTATTGGAAACTTAGGGATATTAAGGCCTCCTTTTCATAGAGAACCGGAACAAAGCATTAGCACATAGTGAATACATGAACTCCTCAAACTATGGTCATCACCGGGAGTGGTCCCGATTATTGTCACTTCGGGGTTGCCGGATCATAACACATAGTAGGTGACTATAGACTTGCAAGATAGGATCAAGAACTCACATATATTCATGAAAACATAATAGGTTCAGATCTGAAATCATGGCACTCGGGCCCTAGTGACAAGCATTAAGTATAGCAAAGTCATAGCAACATCAATCTCAGAACATAATGGATACTAGGGATCAAACCGTAACAAAACTAACTCGATTACATGATAAATCTCATCCAACCCATCACCGTCCAGCAAGCCTACGATGGAATTACTCATGCACGGCAGTGAGCATCATGAAATTGGTGATGGAGGATGCTTGATGATGACGACGGCGATGAATCCCCCTCTCTGGAGCCCCGAACGGACTCCAGATCAGCCCTCCCGGGAGGTTTTAGGGCTTGGCGGCGGCTCCGTATCGTAAAACGCGATGATTTCTTCTCTCTGATTTTTTTCTCTCCGAAAGCAAATATATAGAGTTGGAGTTGGCATCGGAGGGTCTCCAGGGGGCCCACGAGGTAGGGGCGCGCCCCCCACCCTCGTGGAAAGGGTGTGGGCCCCCTGTTCTTCATCTTTGGCGAGGATTTTTTATTGTTTTTTCTAAGATGTTCCGTGGAGTTTCAGGCCATTCCGAGAATATTTGTTTTCTGCACATAAAACAACATCATGGCAATTCTGCTGAAAACAGCGTCAGTCCGGGTTAGTTCCATTCAAATCATACAAGTTAGAGTCCAAAACAAGGGCAAAAGTGTTTGGAAAAGTAGATATGACAGAGACGTATCAACCCCCCCAAGCTTAAACCCTTGCTTGTCGTCAAGCAATTCAGTTGACAAACTGAAAGAAAGAAAGAAAAACTTTTACAAACTCTGTTTGCTCTTGTTGTTGTAACTATGTCAAGCCAGCATTCAAGTTTTCAGCATAGATCATAACTAACCACATTTGCAATAATTCTCAGGTCTCATAATTACTCATATCAATAGCATAATCAACTAGAAAGTCATAACAATAAATATCGGATGACAACACTTTCTCAAAACAATCATAATATGATATAACAAGATGGTATCTCTCTAGCCCTTTCTGAGACCGCAAAACATAAATGCAGAGCACCTTTAAAGATCAAGGACTGACTAGACATTGTAATTCATGGTAAAAGAGATCCAATCATAGTCATACCCAACATAAATTAATAGTGATGAATGCAAATGACAGTTGTGCTCTGCAGCTAGTGCTTTTTAATAAGAGGGTGATGACTCAACATAAAAGTAAATGGATAGGCCCTTCGCAGAGGGAAGCGGGGATTTGTAGAGGTGCCAGAGCTCGGTTTTGCAATAGAGATAAATTGTATTTTGAGTGGTATACTTTCATTGTCAACGTAACAACTAAGAGATGGCGATATCTTCCATGCTACACACATTATAGGCGGTTCCCAAACAGAATGGTAAAGTTTATACTCCCCCTCCACCAACAGACATCAATCCATGGCTTGCTCGAAACAACGAGTGCCTCCAACATACATCAGGTCCCAGGGGGAGTTTTGTTTGCAATTAATTTTGATTTAGTTTGCATAAAGCATGGGACTGGGCATCCCGGTGACCAGCCATTTTCTCGTGAGTGAGGAGCGGAGTCCACTCCTCTTGAGAATAACCCGCCTAACACGGAAGATAAGGACAGCCTTGGTTGATACATGAGCTATTCGAGCATACAAAACAGAATGTTTATTTGAAGGTTTAGAGTTTGGCACATACAAATTTACTTGGAACGGCAGGTAGATACCACATATAGGAAGGTATAGTGGACTCATCTGGAATAACTTTGGGGTTTAAGGGATTGGATGCACAAGCAGTATTCCCGCTTAGTACAAGTGAAGGCTAGCAAAAGACTGGGAAGCGACCAAGTAGAGAGCGACAACAGCCATGTACATGCATTAAAATTAATAAACATTGGATGCAAGAATGAGTAGGATATAATCCACCATGAACATAAATATCGTGAAGGCTATGTTGATTTGTTTTCAACTACATGCGTGAACATGTGCCAAGTCAAATCACTTAAATCATTCAAAGGAGGATACCACCCCATCATACCACATCATAACCATCTTAATAGCATGTTGGCACACAAGGTAAATCATTATAACTCATAGCTAATCAAGCATGGCACAAGCAACTACGATCTCTAGTTGTCATTGCAAACATGTTTATTCATAATAAGCTGAATCAAGAACGAGGGACTCATCATATTTACAAAAACAAAAGAGGTCGAGTTCATACCGGCTTTTCTCATCTCAGTCAATCCATCATATATCATCATAATTGCCTTTCACTTGCACGACCGAACGGTGTGAATAATAATAATAATAGTGTACGTGCATTGGACTAAGCTGGAATCTGCGAGCATTCAATAAACAGGAGAAGACAAGGCAATATGGGCTCTTGGGTTAATTCAACAATAATGCATATAAGAGTCTCCTCAACAATTTAATTATGGTCTTCTCCTACTGACCCCCAAAGAAAATAAAAGAAATAAAACTATTTACACGGGAAAGCTCCCAACAAGCAAAAGAAGAACAGGAAATATTTTTGGGTTTTCTTTTTAATTACTACTACATGCATGGAAAGTAAATTAATTAAAAGCTACAACTAATTTTTTTGGTTTTCTTAAGGTTTATTAAACACACAAGAAGAAAGCAGGAAAAGGAAAATAAACAAGCATGGATGATACAATGAAAAAGTATGAGCACCGACATCTAGCAATGAGTGTGTGTTAACATAAATGTAATGTCGGTAAGAAATACGTACTCCCCCAAGCTTAGGCTTTTGGCCTAAGTTGGTCTATGGCCACGGCTGGCCTGGCGGATATCCATAATAATAGTTGGGGTCGTACTGCGATAAGGAGGAATAGTTGGGATCATACTGATGTGCAGCGGTTATCGCCTGCTGAGCTGCAGCGTGGAGTCGAGCTGCCTCTGCTCTCCTCTCGTACTCTTCTGCCTCCTCTCTGGTAATAACATATCTTCCTTTTGTTTGTGAATCAAAGAAGACAGGAGCAGGGAGAGTAATACGGAAAACACGTCGTTTATCAAAAATTAAACGATATAAGAGAGGCGATTCAGGCCTCTCAACAAACTGGTGCGAAGCCATAGAGTTATAATCTAAATATGCAGGAGGCAACTCCGTATCACTCTCACGAATGTCTATTTCAAGAAAATAAGCTAAGTGGGTTGCAAAAATTCCTCCAAAGAAATCTCCATTATGTCTATTATGATGCAACCTACGAGCTACAATGGCTCCCATATGATAAGATTGGTCTCCTAACACAGCACTCCTAAGAATGCTAAGATCAGGGACACACATGTGACATGCTTCATCCTTAGCATTTATGCATCTACCGATGAAGAGAGCAAAATAATGTATAGCAGGAAAGTGAATGCTCCCTATGGTAGCCTGCGTTATATCTCTGGATTCCCCTACAGTTATACTAGCAAGAAAGTTTCTAAATTCAGATTTAGGGGGATCCCTAACACTATCCCATGATGGAAGTTTGCAAGCAGAAGTGAAATCCTCTAAGTCCATGGTATAAGATTTGTCATAGAGATCAAACATGACTGAAGGAGAATTACGCGAAGATGAATACTCAAACCTCCTCACAAATGAACTTGTGCGATCATTATACTGGGGGCATTTGTTAGACTCAAAATCCTCAAGACCGGCATTGCGCAAATATGCTTTGAATTCTTCTTTAATTCCCGCACGGTCTATAAAATTTTCCGACGGCCATTCGCAAGGCCGTACTGGAGCGTCCCTTGGTGGATCCTCGTCAGCATCACGCATAGCAATTCTGGGTCCTTGCTTCTTAGAGGAACCACCTTGGAACATCTTCCTAAGCATATTGTTTTTCTTTGAAATTTTAGTAACTTCAAACAAAAGTAAACCAACTTCAATAAAACTGATAGCAACTACTCCTACAAGTGCCTAGAGCCTATATCAAGCATCAAAACTACTTGGAACCATATAAATTTGACATGCAAGCTCAAGAACATGGTCACCTATGCAGCACAAATTTGCAAAGAATAAAGCACTAGAACAAAAACTAATTCGACCAATGGGGGAGTCACATACCAAGGAACAATCTCCCTAAGCAGTTTTGCGAGAGGTGCTTTGAGCAAGGAGATCGAAAATCACAGCAAAAGTGGCTGGAACTCGTGCTTGAGTTGGTTTTTCGGGTTTGTGTGAGACAGAGGAAGAAGATGGGTGCTGGGATAAGTGGAGGAGGGCCACCGTGGGCCCACGAGGCAGGGGGCGCGCCCTATGGGGGGGGCGCCCACCACCCTCGTGGCCAGGTGGCAGCTCCTCCCGCGGTAATTTTTGCACAGTAAATCCTCAAATATTCCCGAAAAAATCATATTAAATTGGCATGTCATTCTGAGGACTTTTATTTTTGGGATATTTTTATATTGCATGGATAATCAGATAACAGACAGAAAAATACTATTTTTACTTTATTTCTACTAAATAACAGAAAATATAGAGAGGGTACAGAAGTTTGTGCTTCTAGTTTCATCCATCTCATGCTCATCAAAAAGAATCCATTAACAAGGTTGATCAAGTCTTGTTAACAAACTCATTCCGATAATCATGAAACTGGAGAAATTTCGAATAACACTAAGTTACCTCAACGGGGATATGCACATCCCCTATAATAAGTATATCATATTTCTTCTTGACAGTAGGAAGAGGAAATTCAAAACCTCCAAATATAATCGATGGAATTTTTCCAATGGAGTTGACACTATGAACTTGAGGTTGTTTCCTCGGAAAGTGTACCGTATGCTCATTACCATTAACATGAAAAGTGACATTGCCTTTGTTGCAATCAATAGCAGCCTCTGCAGTATTAAGAAAAGGTGTTCCAAGAATAATAGACATACTATCATCCTCGGGAATATCAAGTATAACAAAGTCCGTTAAAATAGTAACGTTTGCAACCACAATAGGCACATCCTCACAAATACCGAGAGGTATAGCAGTTGATTTATCAGCCATTTGCAAAGATATTTCGGTAGGTGTCAGCTTATTCAAGTCAAGTCTACGATATAAAGAGAGAGGCATAACACTAACACCGGCTCCAAGATCACAAAAAGCAGTTTTAATATAATTTCTTTTAATGGAGCAAGGTATAGTAGGTACTCCGGGATCTCCAAGTTTCTTTGGTATTCCACCCTTAAAAGTATAATTAGCAAGCATGGTGGAAATCTCAGCTTCCGGTATCTTTCTTTTATTAGTAATGATATCCTTCATATATTTAGCATAAGGACTTGTTTTGAGCACATTAGTTAATCGCATACGCAAAAAGATAGGCCTAATCATTTCAGCAAAGTGCTCAAAATCCTCATCATCCTTTTTCTTGGATGGTTTTGGAGGAAAGGGCATGGGTTTCTGAACCCAAGGCTCTCTTTCTTTACCATGTTTCCTAGCGACAAAGTCTCTTTTATCATAACGTTGATTCTTTGATTGTGGGTTATCAAGATCAACATCAGGTTCAATTTCTACGTCATTATCATTACTAGGTTGAGCATCATCATGAACATCAGCATTAATATTTTTATTAGGTTCATGTTCATTACCAGATTGTGTTTCAGCATCAGACATAGAGATATCATTTGGATTATCAGGTGGTTCAGCAATAGGTTCACTAGAAGTTTGCACAGTTCTATCATTTTTCTTTTTCTTCTTTTTAGAAGAACTAGGAACATCAATATTATTTCTCTGAGAATCTTGCTCGATTCTCTTAGGGTGGCCTTCAGGATACAAAGGTTCCTGAGTCATTCTACCAGTTCTAGTAGCCACTCTAACAGCATAATCATTTTTCTTACTATTATTTCATCAAGCACTTCTTTTTTATCTTTAAGCACTTGTTCTACTTGAGTGGTAACCATAGAAGCATGTTTGCTAACAAGTTTAAGTTCATATTTAATATCAGCCATATAATCACCCAAGCGTCTAATCATATAAGCATTTTCTTTTAATTGTCTACCAAAATAAGCATTGAAGTCGTCTTGCTTATACATAAAGTTATCAAACTCATCCAAGCACTGACTAGCAATTTTAGTAGGAGGAACTTCAGCTTTATCATATCTATAGAGAGAATTTACCTTTACTACCTGTGTCGGGATATCGGGATCAGGAGGTTCTTCAACAAATAAATAATTGAGATCATAAGTTTCTTCAACAGGCGGTGAATTAAGACCATGTATTTCTTCAATAGGAGGTAAATTCTTAACGTCTTCAGCTTTAATACCTTTCTCTTTCATAGATTTCTTTGCCTCTTGCATATCCTCGGGACTGAGAAATAGAACACCTCTCTTCTTCGGAGTTGGTTTAGGAATAGGCTCAGTAATTGGAGCAGGAGCTGGTTCAGGAGCTGGCTCAGGAGGTGCCCAATTATTTTCATTTGTCAACATATTATTCAATAAGATTTCAGCTTCATCCGGTGTTCTTTCCCTGAAAAGAGAACCAACACAACTATCCAGGTAATCTCTGGAAGCATCGGTTAGTCCATTATAAAAGATATCAAGTATTTCGGGTTTCTTAAGAGGATGATCAGGCAAAGCATTAAGTAACTTGAGAAGCCTCCCTAGAGCTTGCGGGAGACTCTCTTCTTTAATTTGCACAAAGTTGTATATTTCCCTCAAGGCAGCTTGTTTCTTATGAGCAGGGAAATATTTAGCAGAGAAGTAATAAATCATATCCTGGGGACTATGCACACAACCAGGATCAAGAGAATTAAACCATGTCTTAGCATCACCCTTTAATGAGAACGGAAATATTTTGAGTAAATAGAGGTAACGCGATCTCTCATCATTAGTGAACAGGGCAGCTATATCATTTAACTTAGAAAGATGTGCCACAACAGTTTCAGATTCATATCCATAAAACAGATCTGATTCAACCAAAGTAATTATATCAGGATCAACAGAGAATTCATAATCCTTATCAGGAACACATATAGGTGAAGTAACAAAAGCAGGGTCGGGTCTCATTTTATCTCTAAGTGATTCTTTGTTCCATTTAATTAATAACCTCTTAAGCTCATATCTATCTTTGCAAGCAAAAATAGCGACAGAAGATTCCCTATCAAAAAGATAGCCCTCAGGGATAACAGGCATATTTTCATCATCACTATCATCATCGTATTCAGATTCAATAATTTCTTTTTCTCTAGCCCTAGCAATTTGTTCATCAAGAAATTTAACAAGGGGCACAGTAGTATCAGGCATAGAAGCAGTTTCATCATAAGTATCATGCATAGCAGAAGTGGCATCATCAATAACATGCGACATATCAGAACGAATAGCAGAAGTAGGTGTAGGTGTCGCTAGCTTACTCATAACAGAAGGTGAATCAAGTGCGGAGCTAGATGGCAGTTCCTTACCTCCCCTCGTAGTTGAGGGATAGATCTTGGTTTTTGGATCTCTCGAGTTCTTCATAATAATAAGCAGATATAAATCCCAAGTGACTCAAAGAGTAGAGCTATGCTCCCGGGCAACAGCGCCAGAAATTAGTCTTGATAACCCACAAGTATAGGGGATCGCAACAACTTACGAGGGTAGAGTATTCAACCCAAATTTATTCATTCGACACAAGGGGAGCCAAAGAATATTCTCAAGTATTAGCAGTTGAGTTGTCAATTCAACCAGACCTGGAAACTTAGTATCTGCAGCAAAGTGTTTAGTAGCAAAGTAATATGATAGTAGTGGTAGCGGCAACAAAAGTAAAGACAGCAAAAGTAATGTTTTTGGTATTTTGTAGTGATTGTAACAGTAGCAGCGGAAAAGTAAATAAGCGTAAACCAGTATATGGAAAACTCATAGGCACCAGATCAGTGATGGATAATTATGCCGGATGCGGTTCATCATGTATCAGTCATAACATAGGGTGACACAGAACTAGCTCCAATTCGTCAATGTAATGTAGGCATGTATTCCGTATATAGTCATACGTGCTTATGGAAAAGAACTTGCATGACATCTTTTGTCCTACCCTCCCGTGGCAGCAGGGTCCTAATGGAAACTAAGGGATATTAAGACCTACTTTTAATAGAGAACCGGAACAAAGCATTAGCACATAGTGAATACATGAACTCCTCAAACTATGGTCATCACCGGGAGTGGTCCCGATTATTGTCACTTCGGGGTTGCCGGATCATAACACATAGTAGGTGACTATAGACTTGCAAGATAGGATCAAGAACTCACATATATTCATGAAAACATAATAGGTTCATATCTGAAATCATGGCACTCAGGCCCTAGTGACAAGCATTAAGCATAGCAAAGTCATAGCAACATCAATCTCAGAACATAATGGATACTAGGGATCAAAGCCTAACAAAACTAACTCGATTACATGATAAATATCATCCAACCCATCACCGTCCAGCAAGCCTACGATGGAATTACTCATGCACAGCGGTGTGCATCATGAAATTGGTGATGGAGGATGGTTGATGATGACGACGGCGACGAATCCCCCTCTCCGGAGCCCCGAACGGACTCCAGATCAGCCCTCCCGAGAGGTTTTAGGGCTTGGCGGCGGCTCCGTATCGTAATACGTGATGATTTCTTCTCTCTGATTTTTTTCTCTCCGAAAGCAAATATATAGAGTTGGAGTTGGCGTCAGAGGGTCTCCAGGGGGCCCACGAGGTAGGGGGGCGCGCCCCCCACCCTCGTGGAAAGGGTGTGGGCCCCCTGGTCTTCATCTTTGGCGAGGATTTTTTATTGTTTTTTCTAAGATGTTCCGTGGAGTTTCAGGTCATTCCGAGAATATTTGTTTTCTGCACATAAAACAACATCATGGCAATTCTGCTAAAAACAGCGTCAGTCCAGGTTAGTTCCATTCAAATCATACAAGTTAGAGTCCAAAACAAGGGCAAAAGTGTTTGGAAAAGTAGATGCGATGGAGACATATCAATGGCCGTTGTCGGAGCCGTCCACCCCCAATATTGGTGTTCCGGGCATCTACGCACGGGAAATTATGTCGAACAAGGCTAGTTGTAAGCACGCTAGCTCTACAGCCATGATGATAGTGACTGCAGACGGTGAGGCTGACTATGGTATGCTGAACACGGCGCCTATACTCAGGTGTCATCTCCGGCGCAGGGTCTTGTCACTTCACTGTGAGGAGCAGCACGTAATAATTTGACCAACGGGTAGAACAGTGCTAGTACTCCTACTACTACATTGGTAGTACTACTACTAGTACTAGTAGCACCATCGTCTGGATTTAGGAGTACTACCACGTCCACTGGCACCGAGGAACGTCTCCAAGTAGTATTGCTTGAGGCCGCCAGGGCGAGGGGCCGCTTGGACGACAGCTTCGTCTCCTTGTTCGACGAGGTCCTCCTCGGTTTCCTCGACAAGTTCACCGTCGTCAAGAAGCTTGCGGACGACTCTGACGTAAGCCTCCAGCCGACGCGCCCAGGCTCTGCGATGCCCGCCACCCTCAACGGCCACTATGGTAACAACCTCTTCGACGCACTAGTGGCCCTGCGACTGCCCGCCGTCGCGCCGGAGAATGTCCACCTCGAGGTTGCACTCGCCGCGCAGCGCCTGGAGCAGCAAGAAACCATCGACATAATCACCCACGTCTACGCGCAAATCGTCCACAAGGACTACCACATGCAAGAGGAGGACGATAGGACGCTGGCCTTCTTGGAGCGTAGGGCAACCTTGGACGGCACTGTTCAGAAGCACATTGAGCTCGCCGCCAACGCCGCTACTCCTCACACGTCGGTTGGTGACCCGGCGCACTAGGGTGTGAGGATGTCGTTGAACGTTGATGGATCCGTATGTATTTTTATCTTTCCGTCAAATCCATGTAGTAGTATATGATACTACAGTAATTATCTTACCTTTCGCATCAACTTCATAATTTGTGTACATACTCCATGCATGAACGGCGCCAGAACCAAACTTCTCATTACTCTAGGCAAAATCGTTATTTTCTATCTATCGGTCGCGCCATGGAGCAGAACCAAATTTTACATGTTACGAGTTCAAAAGGAAAAGCCTGCCGTGTTCGCGTCGCACCCCCACACGGTTGGTCCGGCACGCCGCTCAAGCGGGAATGCGTGCGGTGTTGCATTTTCACTTACAAGTGGGACCGTAGTTGAGCAAACCGACTATCGGCAAACCCCCACCCTGCCCACCGCGCGATGGCTGAGAAAACATGAGGGAGAAGAGATGGCTGTAGCACGGACTCCAAGAAAATTGGTGTCGGATGAGACTCGTGTGGCTGGCGTGTGCCGTACTGCTAGACGTGAATGCTACTGAGTTATGGCCCATGCCACCCCACTATATCGAGCCTATATCGAGGTACGTAGAACAAATTTCCTGCAGTGTGTGCTCAGCCCTCCTATATCTCTCTTCTTAGCCAGCCAGCGGACGCGCAGAGCCCATCCTCTGTTTGCTCACATGTGGCCCCACATGTCAGTGAAAACGCAAGAGGACCCACTGAACCTGCACATCTTTCACCTCGACGTGCGGGTGATGAAAAACAAATCCAATAAAGATCTTCGGTGGCCGCTTTTGGAGTTACTCAAGAGTAGTAAGATTCTATTTACAGTTTAACCCGAGATGCACATCTCGTGGCTTCAACTACCACTCTATTTTCTTTCATGACACAACCTGAATGCTGGATGTCCCACGTGTCGGCAAAAGGAGGAAGAACCCGACCAAATCTTCGGTTCTGCTCTCGGATTAGACTAGTTGTGCTAACTTAAAATTTTTATTGTGTACTCCCTCCGTTCCAAAATACGTGACTTCCATTTGTCCAAAAATGGATGTACCTATATACCAAGACATGTCTAGATACATATATATTTTGACAAATAGAAGGCATGTATTGTGCAACGGAGGGAGTAGAATGGATGCAAGTTTTTGTATTGGGAAGAAGAGTACATCCATATATTGATAGAGCGCAATTTAGTAGATGTTCTATCACTTTTAGCTAGCACAGACGCAAGATCGAGCCTCCGCAGATCAACAATGAATGCATCAAGAAGGCACTAATCCAACTTACAGGAGCAGTAAAATGTATTCTTGTGGTTCTTGTTTTCTTTGGTCTTGCTTTTCTAGTCAAAATTATCGTTGGAGTCCATGCAAAACGGAGGTGCGTTTGGGGTCGTGCGTTGGAGTTGGCCTTACAAGTGGGACCGCAGTTAAGGAAACCGACTATTGGCAAACCACCACCTCGCCCGCCGCGCGATGGCTGAAGTTAGAGAAATGACGAGGTTGAAGAGATTGCTCTAGCACGGACTCCAAGAAATAATATGGTGTCAGATGAATGTCGTGGTGGTGGCGTGTGCCGTACTCCTGGACGTGAATGCTTGTTCTGGCCCATGCCACCCTACTACTCCTACTACTTACTCCTACTATATAGTACTAGTATCGAGGATTCGAGGTGCTGGTTATGTACAGCAAACACATTAACATATGGCTACAGTAAAAACACCCGCCCGACGCGCGAAGCATCTGAAGCTAGTACAAATAGTGTACTACTACTATTGTTGATTGGCCTCATCCGATAACCTGTTGCAATGCACGTACAATTATGTATTCGGAAAATATTTTTTTGCCTCGTCGCACCACTCACTCAGAGAAGCGACTCGAAAGCCATTCATAAATTTAGTAAGTTTATCACATGCATATCATTTTATTACATACAACAGGTCATCAACCCACATCGACAACGAGGATACATTATAAATACTAAAGTTTTCACCACACAACAAATAGCAAGCAATGAAATGAACTTCAACTCAACCATTCCTCGACGTTGGAAACGCTTGCTTTGAACCACAAGTGATTCTCTAGGAGGGGCCATCGATTGTCCATCTGGAAACCAACGCAGGACTGATCATCCAGGCTGAAGCGGCCTACTGTATCCCTACCAGGGTAGGGAACCACACAAATGTCCGAGGTATAGACACAGTTGCTTCTCATAAATGTGTCAACAACAGTTGGATCGCCTTTCACCATCATCGGATAGTTTTGTCCAAGGAAGAGCGAGTTTTCTCCAAGACTATCAATTCTGTACCAGGGAGAAGGAGTTGGCACTAGCACACTAGTATCCATCCCGAATACCATGCAACGGTGTTGGAATAGGTCCGGAGAGTGCGACCATGGGAGACACCTCCTTCCTTAGCAGTAACATCATCAGTGGGCTGTATACACACAAGAAGAGGTGATCCATCGGAATTAGTTGCCAGGCGCCACAGAGTATATGGGCGTTGCTCGTCCTCATGCTTGTGATCATCACCATCGTCATCTCCCCCTTGGTTATAAAAATTTTCAAGTATAGGTGGTGGGATGTTCACAGGACCTTGGAAACACAAGAAGAAGGTTAATTAGTAAAGGGAAACTTGCTAACCCGCATGCATGTGGATGAAACAATTATAATTACGATGGAAGACAAACGTACCGAAACTATGAGGATGCCATGCAAAAACAGTGCCACGAGTGGTGGCAGCAAACACAAGGCACTCGTATTGAATTGCATCACAGTACTCATCCGTGTACAGAAACTGATTTTTGAGCAATATCCATCGAGTGAAACCATCAAGGAAGGCAACAAGCTTGTCGAAGATAGCAACAACATCATAGTCGCTGTAATTCCAAGAGCGGTTGGGAACTCGACAAATTTCTATCTTCCGTAGAATACAGTCACCATGATCATATTTGAACGTGCGTACATTACCGGTGTGATCAACCTCTGGGCAGTGTGCTGAGATTTTTGGAAGTGGAACCCGGTGACGAGTGTACACATTCACAAGTTCCCACTCGCAGTTGGACCCAATGTAAACAACCCAATCTCCATTTGCGCCCGCCCAAGCCTTGCCCTCAAGCGATGGCATCTTAACATCATACGTATCATTATCAAGCGGCATCAACTTGCACAGGGCGAGGCCTCCGTCGTGCCGGCGCCAGTCATCATCTGGGTCACGACGAAGAAGATAGGGGAGATCAAACCGCTCCTTGACTCTTGGGTTCTTTGTAATGATGTTATTAGTGAGTCGAGAATGGGCTTGAACGAACCTGCCATGGTAGCCGAGGTGATGACGTCACACTGATCAATGAGTTCCTCCACCACGTCATCTTTCAGATCGGGACAAGAATAACGGGGTCGTTTCCGGCCTGTTCCCTCCATGGAGAAGATGATCGAACAATGGCAGAAGAAAGGGTGAAGGGCTGAAGGAAAATGGAGGAGGGAGAGGAAGAGCGTGCGACAGCAGTTCCAAATCGAGAGGGAAAGGCGAAGAGTCGGTGGACGGTTGCGAGTTTGCCACGGTTCACGAAGAGGCGCCCCGGCCTACACGTCCGTTCGGAAATACTCCTACTACTCGCCGTCGTCTCACTGATATGTTGGAACGGGACCACATGTCAACGAAACATGGTGCGTAATTTCTCGTGCAAAATGCGATCTGGCCGCGTTGGCCCGAGGTGCCGCATTAGTTATCAACCTTTATTTTTTTAATGGCATGCCGATCAGTTTTAAAGCACGACTAACTGGTATTGTACGTAGAGAAAATATAAAGTACTCTACCACTACTCCACCTCCAGTACTAGTAGTATAAAAAAGATATATAGGCTCGAGCTTGAGCGCTTTCTTGCTAAGGGCTGCCCACTTGCTTCTCACACTAAAACCCACTCTCCAGATCTAAAAAATACGGCCCCTCTCTCCCTCCTAACCGGTGGTCACAGATCCACCGGGGAAGAAAAGGACATGCAGCATTGACGCACTCGTCGTCGGCGAGCGAGGTCACGCACTGACGATAAGGCCGTCCTCTCAGACCTAGCGCCCGCGCGGGATGGTCTCCGTCCCCAAGCTCGCTGCCGTAGTGTGTGCGGAGGACGACGACCACGAGCGAAGCCACTTCCCGCCGACACTCGGGTATGCTACCTCTTTTCGAACCATAACCTTGTTCTATTGCCCCATCTGCCACGTCGTTGCATGTGGATCTTTTTCCACTCCACCATCTTCCCAATTTGCTATCCTCTGCTCTGCTGGCCACGCAAAGGAAAACCATAATTTGCACTATTAAAGGAAACCAGACTTCATGCAGACTAATCCATGTCTGGGTTGAATAAGGAAAGGAAGGGAGACTGTACTGTCCAAGAGAGTAGGCATCGAACCTGCATCTAGGTTGAAAAGGGGAAAATCAGTAGCTAAGGAACGAGTCTCGTGTCTCTTGGTTGAAGAAGGGTAGAAAGGCATGACAACGCAATAGAGAATGACCAGGTCGATCAGTTTGTTGTCCTCGCATAGGAAAAAGGTGGCTAAAGAGAGCAAAAATGGGACGTAATCCACATATGCTGCCTGGATATTTGTTGCTCTGGGCAACCATACCTCCCTCACCACTCTGCGTCCATGGAGGTACATCGTACTGGTGCGCCCATTGTCCGAATGGGCCTCCCATGCTCTTATTGCCACTTTTTTTGCTGTTAGTATAATGCCAGCAGTCAAGTCAAGCAATGCTACTGCTAAAGTGATGCCACATTTAACTAATGCCGCTCTCAGTCTAATGCCACCGATAAATTTAAGCAACGCCAGCAGTCTAAGGCATTCTAATGTTGTTGCACAGCCAGTATACCAACGATGAAACTTGTTACTACCTTCAGATTTTTGCACTGTTAATGCTTATAGATTACATACCTCACTTTCATGAGATAAGTTAATTTTTTGTACAGTGTCACCAAAATGCCAAGGCGCTGATGTCATTTTATTTTGGTTAAACTGCACAGACAATTATGAAGATAAGAGGAAAGGTCAAGAGTGGGCACCTCCTCCTCCGGCTGTTTTCTTGATTCGTTCGATCAAGTTTTTATGTTTGATCGATTATCAAGATTGGGATAGCAATTTTTAAGGTCCCCCCAAGTTCGAAATGATATTTACCTTGGAGGTACATGGTTTGCAATTTTTTTATACTGTCATTAGTTAATAATGCTAGTTACCTTCAGACTTTTGTATTTGGTTTAATGCTCATGTAGAGCTAGTATACCAATGTTGAAACGTGTTACCTTTACATTTTGTATTGTTAATTCTTATAGAAACCTTCCAGTGCTAGAGTTTATTGAAATCTGTTCAGTAAAACCATTGTACTGTACCCTGTAATAAACTAACTACTCTACTGTTGCACTAGCCATTGGATTAGTGTATATTTGTAGTATTCGAATGGTGTTGCATTAGCGTATGGACATAAAGAAAGTGTGGCAAGCTTTCCCAGATATGTGCTCAAGAAAACTACTACCTGTTTTTCTAAATACTAGACGTTTGGGTACTTTAAATTGAACCGCGAAAACGTCTTATATTAAGGAACAAAGGGTGTAGAGTTCACTCAAATTATCCCGGTAAAGCTAGTCGCACCTTTGTTAAAATTAATGTTCATTATGTTATCGGAGGAGGTCTGTATGTTTGTCTCTAATGCCTGTCGACTACATACCTGACATCATGATGTAATGTTAAGTCATTTCCTTTTGTACAGTGTCACTAAATTGTCAAGGCGGTGATGGCATTTTATTTTAGTAGAACTAGACAAAATTTGCTTAAAAGAAGAGGAAAGGTCAAGAATGGCTCAGTTTTTCAGAAAAAACTATGTATGCCTTCCTGACATCAGCCGCTGTTGCTTTATTTATTCCTTCAAACAGGTGGTTAGAAACAGTCTTGCTACCTTTTCCCATTATGAAATTGGAATGCTTATATTTGTGAGTCTATGCTTCAACTAGTGCCACTTTTAGAGTAATCACACTTTCAATATCTATGCAAACAGGGATGCTTGATTTTAGTGGAACTGCACAAAAAGTCCAACTGGTTCAACATTAGGAGCATGTTTTTTTCCAAACCTTTATATCCAATTGGTGGCACTATGAGCTGTTCATTACAAAGGTACATGGTTTGCTACTATCTTGCTACTCTTTTTGTACTGTCATTAGATAGTAATACTAGTGGTTTGCATGTGAATTTATTGGCAGGGTGGACCTACACTGGAGGTGCAGGACAGGATTCAATGATTGGATGCTCAATTTTGGTTTGTATTGATTTCACCTCTTCCATCACTGCGAACATGGATATCCTTGGTCTGATGAAGAATAGGCGCTATATTTCTACTCTGAACCAGCAAATCAATTCAGTATGAAATTTTCCAGGGCAAAACATAACTGTATCAGATTGTCCAGTGCAGAACATGACAGATGGTAAGCGGAAGAGACATGTTTAAACCGAAAATACAAGGTGTGGTATATGTTTACTAGCTGCTTGATATTTGTGCAGATAGAGATGTCTGCCCGTTGCTATTTGGCAAACAAACAAAGTGTCCGCAATTTTGGTTGAACTGCACAAGAGAATAGTATAGTCACTGCATGCAGTGCCATTTGAAAATAGACACAGAAAGATTGGATAGTCACTTCATGGACTGCAGAAAAGTAGTATTGTACTATTTATTGGCCAACACTAGGTGCTTCATTGCTTTGGTCTGATTATACAATGGGCATCATTTTGCCTAAGTTAAAGTTTGTATTCCGAAAATAGTCTCGCGGTGTGATCGAGAGAAGACCAAATCATATTGCAGTGGATGTTCCTCTATCATGTGTGGTTCATTCTCATGGTTCTAGCTGTTGGTGAAACCATTTACGTTTGTAAGAGGAATTGTAGACTTCACAAACAAATTTGTCTTTCAGTCTATACTGAATGTTGGCCAAGAGAAGCATCCATGTTAGTAGGAAGAACAGATGTTTTTTCTAGATCTCTGCTTTTGGAGCTACATATTTGTATATGATCTTTTATTGTATATCTTATTATTTTTGTTGTTGATTTGTTATTGTATATCTTAATATTTTTGTATATAAACTTGGTCAAAGTTTGTAAAGCTTGACTTTGACCAAAGCTAATAGGCGAACTAAATAAAAACGGAGGGAGTACCTCCTTTCCGGTTTGCAGGGCTTAATTCAAACCTCTCACCAACCAAGGTACTCCCTCCGTCCGGGATTTATTAGTCATGTGAGCAAAGCAGCAAGACCAAGGCATGGCAATAATTAACGGCATGCATAAGTTTAAGCCTAATTAATTCCAGCGATTTAAGTGCTGCATGCGTGCCCTCGATTGCGACTCATTGCATGCTGCTTCGCGTACTGCCTGCGAGCGATTCTGAGTGCCTGCATGCAGCCGGCCGTAATTAAGGCAGCTAACTGATGCAAAAAAAGATACGCTTTAAATCTGTGGAATCATTATTGACAAGGAGGGAGATGATTCGAGTGCACTCATTTGACCGCCATGCCGGCGTGCGACCCAGACAGGACGGGACGGCACAGTCATAATTTCAGTTTCTCTAGTTTTCCACGGCAAGCTGGCGCGCTAAGCCATTATGCATTGAATTCCGATGACCGTCGCGCTACCTTCCGCATATAAGTACTGTTTCCCGGCCTTCTCAGGTGCCACCGTGACCCAACTCGCCATATCCTCATAAGCCCCCACCGGCCCGACGTCGCTCGCCACGTCCGCCATGCCCCCGCCCGTCCGCGGTAGGCGACGCCGGAGGCGGTCACCGCCGGAACTAGTGTTCGGGTTTTCACCGGAAGGCAGACGGAGGGAGGAGGCATTCTATCTGTCTTTAGATGGCAATGTGGAGATCGAGGAGTTGTTGGAGAGCGACCGCATGGCGGAGGAGCAGGAGTTGTTGGAGCGCGTCCGCCTGGCAGAGGAGCAGTGTATCGCCGATTTGCGCCGCCAGCGGGACATGGATCAGCAGCGCACCGACGCTCTGACTCGTGAGCAGAGCGCCCGCAACTGGGCCGACTACGTGGAGGCCGGCGCTCGGCAAATAGCCCTGGAGGCTGTCGGGCACGCACGCGTTCGCGACGCTGATTTTTACTACCAGCTCGTCAAGTGGGTTTCCCGCTTGGAAGCCGAAGCTTCAGTGGACCACGCCGGCATGGAAAGGGCCAACGCGTGCGAGCAATGTGCCCTATCGCACCTCTGGCAAGTCCGAGGCGAGGCGGAGGACACCGGTGCCGGCGTTTAGCATGGACAACAGATGGCGGCTGGCATCATCTAGTTAGCTAAGAGTAAGTTAGTACTTGTACGCTACTAGAGTGTTAGTGGAAGTAGATAGTTAACTTGGCTATGATGGTTGTCAACGTGGAAGTTCAGTACTCTATATGTGGATCAGACCTGTTACTTTGGTGTGAATGTTGAACTTTCCATTTGAACGTATGGAATGGGCTGTTATTTTTTTAAATGGGTTGTGTTGGGGATATTACTAATGGAGGTAAACCGGCCTTATGGAGCCGGGTTGACTCCTTGAAGATTAGAAGCCCATGAAGATGCAAGGATGATGGCAATTCATGGAGGCCCAAGGCCCAAAGGCGGGTTAAAGCCTGTGAATGTAAACCGACTTAGTCAGTAACTTGTATTGTAAGATAGGAAGGATAGAGACCGAACTGGATATGTTTATGATCCGGCTTCGGGACTCTGTAAACCGGCGGGCGTCAACCTATGTATATAAAGGGACGACCTGGCGGCGGTTTAGGGACAGACAACAACTCGAGAGCCAGACAAAGCGGATTCGCTCCCTGGCCTTCGAAACCCTAGCAATACCAATCACAACTAGACGTAGGCTTTTACCTTCCTGGAAGGGGCCGAACTAGTATAAAATTCCCCATGTCCCCTTGTCCAGTTTAACCCCTTTAAGCTAACCTGTAGCGATGGCTCCACGACTAAGTCCTTTCACAAGGACATCTGCCGTGGCAAACCCACGACAGTTGGCACCCACCGTGGGGCTATCGCATGATGGTTTTGAGTTCTTGAAGGGCAGCTTCGATGGACTTAAGGGATACGCTGTGGGCCGGATGACGAAGAGTCGTCGCGGCAAGCTCTACATCGACAACGCAGGATGGGGTCCCGAGGCCGATTCAATCGAATATGGGTACCGGGTCCCGAGGCCGATTCAATCGAATATGGACAACTGGTTCATCGGCAAGATCGACGGACCGGCCCCTGAGCCGGACATCTGCACCGACATCATCGAGACGGCTCGACGGGCAAATTCTTCGCCGGTTCAGCCCGAGGCAAGGCATGTTTTCGTGGGTGTCGTCCATGGATCGAGGTACGAGGACGGGCCGGTGTCCGATGGAGAGACCGTGGTCTGCTCTGATGACGAGTCTTCTGGAGAGACCGAATCACTTTACCAGTTGCAGGACGGCCGGATTGATGGAGGATCCGAGGGCAACAGTATTCCGGATTCTCCTGATTTGCCAAACCGGGTCGCCATCTTCATGGTCGGCACACAATCGACGCCTCATTCATCTACCGCCGCAGCGATGCTCTCTGGTTCAACAACGGCCACACCAGCAGGGGCAGGAAGCTCAGCACCGCCTCCAGCCCAAGTCCTGTCTGATTTGTTTGACGCTTTGGCAACGTTGATTGCCGCAGAGGTGGATGCAGCAGCCAGGGATCAGCACAATGCGGAGATTGCAAAGGTGAAAGATCAGATAGCCCAGGCTAAAGCAGACCTGGCGACAGAGAATGCTAGGATGGCTACAGAGCGGGCTGAATTGGAAGCACAGGCCTACCGGATTAGGCTGGATCAGAATGCTTCAGAGGAAGTCATGAGAAGAAGGTACCGATCGCGTCTCCCGTTGTTTTATGAGCCGCAGAATCTCTTCAACACACCAGGAGCAGGAGCTGGTAACCAACCCATACTGAACCGGGCGGAGGCGCCGGGAACTGGGGCGCCGGTTCAACCATGCGCGATGGACCCGCCTCGCCAGAACAACGTTGTGCCACAGTACGTACCAACACCTCCTGGGCATTATTCCAACCCGTTGGACAACATTGTGGCCGCCGCTTCACGCCTAGCGGCCCTCCCAACCTACGGCGAGTCACCAGTTGCAGTGGAAGCACGTCGGGCCAGGGATCTCCTTCAAACAGCACTAAATCAACAGCAGACATATTCACACAGTCATGAGAGGATTCATTCCACTCCCCGTCAGAGCCGGAGCTATAGCAGACACATGGAGGACGAACCGGGCGTGTCCAGTAGTGCACATCGCCGAAATTCACCATGAGGAAACAATCCGGCAGGGGGAGGCGCTAATGCGCAAGATGTTGTGGACCATGGCCACGCACGTCGAGAGGCCGAGTTGGCAGCTCGACACGGAGCACGACAACATACTCCGGTTCACCCCACGGCCTCAGTGGAGCCAGGTGTGGTGTTCAGTTCCTTAGGGGTGCCGTGTCTTACCCCCGCTTTGCATAATGTGAGGCTGCCCAAGGATCTCAAGGGACCTCGTAAGGTACCAAATTACACCGCCGATTTGCAACCAGAGGCGTGGGTGGAGAGCTATGAGATGGCAATGGAGATGTTAGATGTGGATGAGGCAGTGTGTGCCAAATATTTCACCATGATGTTGGAAGGAATAGCTCGCACTTGGTTGAAGAGCTTACCAACCAATTCTGTCAAATCATGGGCTGAGTTAAAGCACCGGTTTATCCAGAACTTCAAAGATACTTGTAAGCAGCCGATGTCAGTCGTGGATTTGGCCGCTTGTGTCCAAGAGGAAGGGGAGTCCACGACCCATTGGGTCAAACGGGTCTCAGTGATTTTGCATTCATCAGATCGTATCAATGCAGACACTGCAGTGTTAACATTGGAGGGCAATTGCCGTTTCTTACCACTCAAACAAAAGTTGGGAAGACTCAAACGTCACTGCAATGATATGTCAACGCTAATGGCCGCTTTGGTTAAATACGCCGATTCAGATAATACCAAGGACCCGGACTCAGAGGAGGATAAGACGGGGAAAGGTAAGAAGAACGGCAATGCCAAGGGTCAGCAGCATAATCCGACCGGCCATGGAAACGGCGGTAAGCGCAAGGCAGACAACAGCTTGGACTTTGTTGCTAACACCAATGCATAGGAGAATGGCCAGCGCCGTAAGGGCAAGCAGCCCCGGAGGGGCGGAGGTTCAGGCCCCAATTTGGAGCGCCTGTTAAATCAACCCTGTCCAAAGCATGGATCAAAGGAGAAGCCAGCATCACATCTTTGGAAGGACTGTTATATCATGCGGGATTTCAAGAATTCCAATATGTTCCAGTATGGTTACAACCCACCCGGCGGTTCAGGAGGAGGTTTCCATGGGTCGGGCTACGGAGGTGGTGGTTCCGGTTTAGGGTTTCAAGGCAACCAAACCGGACACCTCAATCAAGGGCACCAAGGCAACCAGGGGGGTTACAACCATCAGGGGAATCAGCAGCAGCTGTCGGGTTATTAGAGTAATTCCAAACAGCTAAACAGCGGGCAATATCATGTCTTCACTACTAGTTTGTGTAAACGTGATCAGAAGCTTCACAAAAGGGCAGTAAACTCTGTTGAACCGATAGTACCTCAGTATTTACGCTGGTCTGAGCAACCTATTCTGTGGAGTAGAGAGGATCACCCACCCCGGGTTGATAATCCAGGTCACTTGGCCCTGGTGGTAGCCCCTCAAGTTGGGGGATACAAGTTTACCAAAGTACTCATGGATGGGGGAAGTAGTATCAACATTTTATATTATGATACATTCCGCCGTATGGGGTTGACAGATAAGAATCTTAAACCATCGAATACTGTCTTTCATGGTGTGGTGCCTGGTAAGTCTGCATATCCTGTTGGCAAGATAGCTTTGGAGGTAGCTTTTGGAGATGACTATGATTCAAGGTCAGAAACATTAACGTTTGAGGTGGTAAAGATCAAAAGTCCGTACCACGCCTTGTTTGGGCGGCCGGCCTATGCTAAATTCAGGACAAGGCCGTGTTATGTTTATCTACAGCTTAAAATGCCAGGTCATAAAGGGACTATCACAGTACATGGAAGTAGAAAGATTGCTTTGGAGTGTGAGGAAGGTGATGCGGCTTATGCTGAGTCAGTTTGTGCCGCAGAAGAGTTGAAATTCTATAAGGAGCAAGTTGATCCGGCAGACATGACCTCTTTGAAAAAGCCAACTACAGAACATGATCTAGGGTTGAAGTTCAAATCGGCTACAGACACTAAGATGGTTGACTTTGTTCCTGGCGATTCATCCAAATAGTTCAGCATCAGCGCTAACCTGGATCCCAAATAGGAAAGCGCGCTCATCGAGTTCATCATGAGAATCGGGACATCTTTGCATGGAAACCTTCTGACATGCCAGGTGTAACGAGGGAACTCGCTGAGCACACACTCAACATTGATCCTAAGTTTAAAGCGGTCCGGCAGTTCCTCCACCGCTTCAATGAAGAGAGACGTAAGGCTATAGGTGAAGAGGTAGCCCGTCTGTTGGCCGCGGGGTTTATTGTCGAAGTTTTTCATCCAGAGTGGTTAGCTAATCCGGTGCTGGTTCTTAAGAAAAACGGCACTTGGCGCATGTGTGTGGACTACACAGATTTAAACAAGGCTTGCCCTGCAGACCCCTTTGCTCTCCCTCGCATTGATTAGATAATTGATGGTAGGGCTGGTTGTGACCGTTTGTGTTTTCTGGATGCTTATTTTGGTTATCATCAGATTAAAATGGCGGTTAAGGACCAAGAGAAGACAGCTTTCATAACTCCCTTTGGAGCCTTCTGCTATGTTTCCATGCCTTTTGGACTCAAGAGTGCCTAGGCAACTTACCAGCGATGTCTTCAGAATTGCCTTCATAAACAAATTGGGCACAATGTTCATGCATATGTGGATGATATTGTGGTAAAGTCCAGAAAGGAGGAAACGTTGATAGAGGATTTAAGAGAAACCTTTGACAATCTCCGGATTTACAAGATGATGCTCAATCCGAAGAAGTGTGCTTTTGGTGTCCTGGCAGGCAAGATCTTGGGTTTTTTGGTGTCAAACAGAGGCATTGAGGCTAATCTGGAAAAAATTGCAGCAATTACATCCTTGACTAAACCGGCGTGTATCAACGATGTTCAACGTCTGGCTGGCCGGATTACAGCCTTGAGCCGGTTTATCAGACGCCTTGGAGAGAAGGCCATCCCCTTATATCAGATGCTCAAGAAAACAGATAACTTTGTCTGGAGTGAGGCAGCTGATAAGGCGTTTGAGGATCTAAAGAGGCAGCTAGCTGAACCGCCCGTCCTTGCAGCGCCGATCGATAAAGAGCCATTATTATTATATGTGGCTGCTAATTCCCAGGCTGTTAGCATAGCCATTGTGGTAGAGCGCAAGGAGCTTGGCAAGGAATATCCGGTTCAACGGCCGGTTTATTATATCAGCGAAGTGCTCATTGAGTCAAAGCAGAGGTATCCGCATTGGCAGAAGCTGGTGTATGAGATGTTTATGGCGAGCCGGAAGCTTAAACATTATTTTCAGGGCCATCCCATCACAGTGGTCAGTTCAGCTCCTCTGGGCGACATCATTCAAACACAGAGAAGCAATTGGCTGGATTGCCAAGTGGGCTATTGAACTTGGACCTCACGGGCTCAAGTATATACCCCGCACAGTGATAAAATCCCAGGCACTCGTGGACTTCATTAATGATTGGACGGAGTTGCAGGCACTGGAGGAGAAGCCAGATAATACATATTTGACTATTCATTTTGATGGGTCCAGACAGTTGGAGGGCTCGGGGGCTGGAGTCATACTAACTTCCCCACGGGGTGACAAGTTTTGTTATGTCCTCCGTTTAATGTTCCCTTGTACTAATAATGCAGCTGAATATGAGGCTTTGCTCCACGGACTTCGAATGGCTAAGGAGATGAATTTGAGCCGGGTTAAGTGCTTCGGCGATTCAGATCTAGTGGCTCAGCAGGTGTCTGGCACTTGGGATTCTAAGGACCCAGTCATGCTGCATATCGGTGAGAGGTGGACGCAGTGGCTGGTCACTTTAAAGGTTATCAGGTGGACCATATAGATCGGCGGAAGAATGAAGCGGCGGACGCTTTAAGTCGTCTTGGTTCCCAGCATAAACCGGTCCCGCCCAATGTCTTTCTTGATGTGTTGCATAATCGTCAGTCAAAGTGCCAACCGAAGAAGATTTGGCTATTCCTGATCCGGAGGCTCAGTTGGTGGCAGCTCTGCATGCCATACCGGATTGGACGATCCCATATCTGGCTTACATGAACTGGGGCGAGTTACCAGACGATGAAACGTTGGCTCGACAGATAATCCGGCGTTCCAAGTCCATGACCATACTCAACGGGGAGCTACATCCTTACAGTGTTTCAGGAGCAATTCAGCGCTGTGTTTCTCCTCAAGAAGGTTGTGAGATTTTGTGAGAAATCCATGAAGGGGATTGCGGTCACCACGCCGGTTCAAAGTCGTTGGTTGCCAAAGCTTTTCGCCACGGTTTTTACTGGTTGACGGTGCATGCTGATGCGGAGGATTTAGTCAAGAGATGTGATGGATGTCAAAAATTTGCCCGCCATGCGCACGTTCCGGCTCAAGAGTTGCGGATGATTCCAATTACGTGTCCGTTTGCAACTTGGGGGCTTGATATGGTTGGACCCTTCAAGCGTTCTAAGGACAAAAAGACCCACCCGTTAGTAGCAGTTGATAAATTCACTAAATGGGTGGAGGCAGAGCCAATCAGCAAGTGTGATGCAGCCACGGCGGTTCAATTCATCAAGAAGGTGATATTCCGGTTTGGCTTTTCGCACAGCATTATAACAGATAATGGTACTAACTTGTCAAAAGGGGAGATGGAAGAATTTTGTCAACGTGAGCACATCCGGCTCGATCTAGCGTCGGTGGCTCACCCCCAATCTAATGGTCAAGCAGAGAGGGCAAATCAAGAAATTCTACGAGGTATCAAACCCAGGCTTATGGTTCCCTTAAAGCGGACGCCGGGTTGTTGGGTTGAGGAGCTACCTTCTGTGTTATGGAGCATCAACACCACACCCAATAGGTCTACGGGTTACACACCTTTCTTCATGGTCTATGGAGCGGAGGCCGTTCTTCCTAGTGACATCCGTCACGATTCACCCCGTGTGACAGCTTATGTTGAAGCTGATAATGAGAAGGCACGTCAGGATTCTCTGGACCTGTTGGATGAAGAGCGTGATCTTGCAGCAGCACGGTCGGCGATTTATCAACAAGATCTCTGACGTTATCACAGCCGCCGGGTTAAAACCAGGACCTTTCAAGAAGGCGATTTGGTGCTCCGGCTCATCCAGGATCAGACTGATATGCATAAGTTATCCCCACCTTGGGAAGGACCCTTTGTGGTCAGCAAAAATCTGCACAACGGCTCTTACTACCTCATTGATGTTCGAGAGCATAAAGACTCACGTCAATCAGAGGAGGAGACCAAGCGGCCATGGAACATAGCCCTTCTTCGGCCTTACTATACTTGAGCCATAGGCTCTTCCTATGTACATATTTATGATAATGTATATATTGTATAATAAACTGGAGCCTCCATTAAAGCGGGGTCTCTGTTCTTTTTACATCATGTGTGTGCTCACAAGAGTTTCTACTAACAAAGCGGAGTTTTTTTTAAACCGGTTTCTACAGCCGCACGGGTGTAAAGAATATCACTAGGGGGCTTGGTCATATCTGAACCATAGCTACACCTCTTGATCGGTTTTAAACGACAAAGGGATATCACTAGGGGGCTTGGTTGTTATCACACCACAGCTACACCTCTTGATAGGCATTTAGCCAGAAAGGTAATTATGTGGGGCCAAAGAGAGTGTTGCACAAAGCACAAACTCAAACATGGGCACCCATGGAGCATAGCTCAAAAAATTACTTGGGGGCTCTTTGTGCAAGCAACAAAGAGTTTGAAAGGACCCTCGTAATTGGATATCAAGCCACGGCTTGGAAGCCTGGTGTATTCACCTAAAAACTCGGGTTAACCTGCCTTCATCAAGTAAGCCACTCCTGTCCAGGTAATCCTGGTATGACCCATCGAACGTTTGACAAGTCAATCTTTTACAGACCCTGAACTTGTCACAGTTAAAACGATGATTGGTTAATTGGAGGCCCATCTTAAAAGGCTTTGTTAAATGGTTTAACTCAGAGACCTGGCAGCCCATGAAAAGCCTCGATTTGGAGCCTGGCAGCTCGTAAAAAGCCTTGCATATTTTCCTGTTTGAATTTTGTTTGTTGAAAATCATAAGTATTTTTTGATAAACCAGCGTCCTTGACCCGGCTTGCTTCTCAACTACAAGTTGTTGGCACATGATCAGTTATAAACCGGTGTTTATTGACCCGGTCTGGTTTGACTAAATCACCAGTGTTATAAAGAAATCCCGATAGTTATCCCGGTCCGGTTTAAACCAGCAATACAGAGATAAGGTTATCAACGTTCCAGATTGGTATTAACACCTTTGCCGTATGCACCGTTGTTCAACCAATGAGGTATGTTATGTATATTCTTTTTCCATACAAACACTTTGATTATTTCATCTATATCCTGTACACTTCTTGGATATATTGACCCGTTTAGCGGTAAACCGCTAGACATTTTTAAGTTGTTGAAACCAGGAACACAACGCATCATGGGTTATGCATAAATAAATCCCAAATGGTGGCAAAAGTTGTCATGAGGCATTACAAAACATGCTCAAAGGCATGGCAAATAAAGGAGTTTTGGCTATCCTATTACAAGAAGCCTTCAAAGCGGCTCCAATGGCATAATTGTTTTTCATAAAATCGGCACACGGTGGACAGTAAACCGGCGACCGGTTCATCGGGACGGTTTGATGGTTGAGGGTCCATTGGTGTAGGCACTTCTTCATCCCTCCCTAGTCGCCGGAAATCAACCGTTGACCAATCGATTCCAGTTAAAGCTTGAAACACTGCTTCTTCATGGGTAAGATTGGAGGGGTTAATATCAGGAGCATAAGTGCGCTTATGAATCGGAGGCACAAGTTCTTCAACTTCATGGATGTTGGTCGGCTGCCTTTTCCCCTCCGCATTGTAAAATGGTTGAAAATGGGACAAATCGGTATCATCGGCCAACTTGCTAGCTGTTGGTCGCATCTGTTTAGTCAGCCGCCGAAGATCATCATTGTCAAAGTTGGAACCATCTTCTTTAACACCTGGGTATCCTTTGATGATGTCTTCCGCTTCAAGATCCGGAATCCAGGCTTTTGCTCGAATAAGTGCAGTTAAAGCTCCGGCTCTGGCATCTGCTTTCTTCAACTCGGCGATGCGGGCTGGTAACATGGCCAACTTCTCAAGAGTTTCTTTAATCAAAGAGGGAGCCGGTTTGTTATAAGCTGTCGTGCAAATAGCCCGCTGCGACCCAGAGTACAACTGTTCTGTGTATGCCGCTTTGAGTTTCATCCGCATATCTGTGCCAAGATGAGCGATCCGGGTACCTGCCAAAGATTTTATCAACATTTTGGTCAGTTATAAGGTTCATCAACTTATACAACACACATAAAGCAGGTACTTACCAAAGATAGTAGAGGTCATAGCATTGATTTGGTGTTTTAAACCGGTTAGTTCATCTACCACTGGCTTCAGGGCTGCCTCGGCGTCTACAGCTCTTTTTGTTAAACTGGATTTCTCGGTTTCCCAGTCAGCACGATCTTTGTTGAAAGATTCTTTCAACTTTTCCATCATGGCCAGGGCCCAGGTCAGCTCCTCTTTGGCTTTTTCAGCCTCGGCTTATTGTGACTTCACATTCTCTTGCAAGTCAGAATTTTGGGCATCTTTGCTTCTCAGTTCAGCCTACCAAGTTAAAGGTATGTTAAACAGACAGCATATATATGTGCTAAGTACAAAGCGTATAACAAAGTTATGCACTTCATACTTGGGGGCTAATGTCTATTTGCTCTCAAGTACTACACTTTATACAAGTCTCCAGAACAATGCAAGCATTATCCTTGACACTTGGGGGCTAATGTGCATCTGTTCTAAAACGGATGTGTGAATTAAAAATCGGATTAACCTGCCGAGTTAAACCGGCCTTTGGGGGCTATGCTGCGGAAGGTTATCTAATTATTTCAAGATGAGTCTAATCTATTATTAGAGATCTGCTATTGCAAGGATCAATGATGAGATGTTTAAAGTGTTACAAAGACCCGGTTTATGATTAACAATCATAAAACGGCCCTTGGGGGCTACCTGAGATAGTATTTCAGCTATAAATCAATAAACAAAGGGAGAGGAATTTACCTCATATCGCTCTTTCATCAAGTTCACCAAACTAGCTTCATAATCCCGGTTTGAGTGCAGACGGTTCAAGAAGCCAGAATGGAGCTCATCAGCGTTAAGATGAGCATAGCTTGATAAATCGCTGCTCCATTTACCTTTCTCCCTGGCAGCTTGCTCTTCTTTAGCACTGTGTTGAGCCAAAATGACGGGATGGCCAGGAGAGCTGTGGCCCATTCCATTAATAATAACGTCATCACCTTGGCCTTCAGGGTTTTTGGTGGATGATATTGGAATTTCAGCATCTTTCACCGGACTAGCCCGGTTTGGTTCTGCCGGTTCAGCATCAGGCGCGGCAGGATCAGCATCTACTAGTTCATCAGTATTTTGGCCTTCAAGGGGTGGGTTATCAGAAGCAGCTTCCGGATGAGGGTTTTCTGGTTCACAAGTTTGTTCCAGTTCACCTCTTGGTTCTTCTTCTTCGGCGACCGGATCTTCGAGTGGATTGGTGGTCCGAGCCTTCTTACTGGGTCTGGCTTTGGCCCTGCAAATAGAATAAAATAGGATTAACATCCTATTCAAAGGATTTATGGCGCATTGAAAGGAAAGGTTTTTACAACTTACCCGGCCACAGTTTTCAAAGGGGGAGTTGAGTTGCTGTTGATTCACCAGAAGATGAAGGAGGTGTCACCTGATAATTTGAATCGGACGGATTAAGAGGCTGTCTGAAATAACCTGCCTTGGGGTAAGAATGGTCAGAAGTAGGAGAGACCTCAGACCGGCCCTTCCGAACCGGAGTATCAGGTAAACCGGCTGAAGTGACCTGTTGGCCACTGTGTCGGGTTGTCCGGCGAGCTTCATGCTGCTGAGTCTTCAAAATAAATGTTGGATCCAAGTGAGAAAGAGGATGAGAAAAGCTTACTTTCCGGACTGCTTGGCGAGTTTTTTGTGTTGGCATAGAGTTTGAACCGGAGGAAAGGGTAATTACCTCTACATCATCAGCTTGGCTAGCTTCTGCGTCCTCCTGAGGAAGATCATTGTTAATGAGATGCATGAAAAGAGAGCCAAGTGAGTCAAGTTCTACCTCAACTTCTGGATCATCAGTGTCATCATCAAGCTCCATGTTAATCCGGTCAGCCGTTTTCCGTTTTGACGTCCGCTTTACGGCTTTGGTCTTTGGGCGGGATGGCTTGACCGCTTTATCTCCAGTCGGCTTTGCCGCTTTCTCTACGGTTTTCCGTTTCCAGAAGGGGTCATCTCCCTATATACAAAGAAGAAGAATTACAGGTTGCATAAGCTAAAAACATTAGAAATGAGGGGGAAATATAATGCTTACAGCAGGCGGTTTGTTCTTGGAATAGAAGGGACTCAGACCGGTTTGACTACAGATCAGTTCCGACTCATTCAGAATCTTCTTTACGCCTTCAGTGACTTCTTCCTCAGATAATTGGATGTTGTAATGGCGTGGAGGGTCGTCAACCTCACCGGTATATTCACACATTAAACCGGGATGCCGGCTTAGCGACAAGATACTCCAGGATATCCAACAGCGCACAAAGTCCACGCCTGTTAAACCGTTTGCCATAAAGGCCCGGAGTTTGGCGAGTTGAGGAGCGTATTTCGCCCTTTCTGAAGAGCTCAAGCGTTGTGGCATTGGGTGAGTATTGGATAGTCTGTGATCACGAAAGCCCGAGAGGGGATTTTCATCTTCAGGCGGAGTGTCTCTGCAATAAAACCAAGTTTGATTCCATTCCTTTGGGTGGCTATGATGTTTGGCATGAGGAAATTCAACTACTTTCCGCTTTTGAATCGAGACACCACCAAGTTCTGTGTTCGGGCCATTTACAAACTCTGTGCGCCGGTTTAAGTGAAAGAAATCCCGGAACAGTTCTGCAGTTGGTTCTTCTTGTAAATATACTTCACAGAAGACCTGGAAGTTGCATAAATTGGAAACCGAGTTGGGACCAATATCTTGCGGATGAAGTTGGAAGCTGGCAAGCACATCTCGATAAAACTTTGACCCTGGCGGTTTGAAGCCACGGCCTATATGGTCAACAAAGACCACCACCTCGCCTTGCCTTGGGGTTGGAGGATTTTCTGTTCCTGGAACTCGCCATTTGATTTCAGTTTTCTTAGGCAGGGAGCCGATGGTAACCATCTCATTCAACTGAGTCTCAGTAACCCGGGAACGAGCCCAGTTGCAGGCAGTGAATTGTTTGGCCATTGCGAAACAAACAAGCTGAAAATGAAAGGTCGGTCTATAAATCACGCATGATTATATGCATGATACAATGGAGTAAGAGACATACTGATAGAGGACATGGCATAAACTGGAGATGAATGCAATAATGCATAAAAGGTAATACCATGACAGGGATACTCAGACACTGTTAAACCGGAATATAGTTACGGAGACAACAGGCTCTTCCGGTTTATCAGAGGGCTAATGGTACAGATTGGTTATGCAAAGTTAAACCGCCTTTAATGGTATGAGGATAAACAGATTTCACAGAGATGTATAAAACTTTCGGATCTAAGGTAAGACAGAAAAGCAAAATATTTCGACCTAAAAAGGGTAAGACCCGAAACAGTTTATGAAGGATTGTAGCAGTTTTTGTATAAGGATTGTGAGGGTAACAGAAGATTCGTCATGGCAAGAGATATGATAAGTACGAAGCATTCATCTACGGGCCAAAGGAAGAACAGTGCTATAAGCTCTGACCGTCGGGACCCCGATCCTAAGTCACACCGATCTAGCATGTAACACTTCATATCACTTTGCGGCTTCACGCACGGTATTCCCACGGGTGCCACCTTACCTGGCCCGGGACCGTTTGCGCCTTTTGGCTCACGTATATGATAGTGTCGCTAGCATCCATATGACAGAGAACCCAGGCCGACATGACTAGTCGTGAACCCAAAGTGGCACTAACTTACAGGGACAGGCATACATGAATCAACCACGAGCATGTCGGTCAATAGCGTATGAATCCGGGCTATAGCACTGGGCTAACAGGACTCCGGATGTCACCGTGTGACATTTCCCGAAGGGACAGACACAGGAACAAAGTGATTCACATGCCGGCCAGTCAAGTGTTCCGGAGCAGTAGTGCTGGGCTAGCAGGACTCCGGTGAACCGGGCTGTAGCGGACTACTATGGCTCCTGGAAGCACAAGACTACATTTCCCCATAAGAGAGGCTACCAGAGGTAAACAACTAGGTTGTCGGATCCCACACATAGCAATACACGTTACATGTACGCATGACATGCAGGTATGTGCGGTACAACATGGCATCACAACATAACTCAAACTCATATAGATAAAGGCCCAGAAGAGCCACATAGCATTCAATACAAACAGGGGTCTCATGACCCATCATTCAGAGCATACAAGCAACGGAAGCATTACATGTCTGAGTACAGACAACTACAAAAGGAAAAGACTAGGAAGCCTGACTAAACACGACCCTCCCAAGGGTACAAGATCGTAGCTGGGATACAAGCTACTCGTCGAAGTCACTAGTGTAACCAACTGCAAAACATAAATAAGCAAACGTGAGTACAAAGGTACTCAGCAAGGCTTACATCAGAACTATCTACATATGCAAAATTATCAACAAAAGGGGGGTGGTGGAGTTTTAACAGCAGCAAGCCAGCTTTGACTCAGTGGCTAACCTATACTACGAGTATTAGAAACTTCTTTGAGGTAAGAAGACGCACACGAGTCCACATGTTCACCATATCAATACTCCACTATGGATCCGTTCCCGTCTTCCTACGAGAAGGCCATCCATAGCACTCACGCTTATCTTGCGTATTTTAGAGTATCCACTTCAAGTTGTCTATGTACTACATAAGTTTTCCAAGTTTCCATATCCGAGGAAATTGGCTATTCGAATAGATGATATTGACCCTGCAGGGGTGTACTTCTTCACACATGCTCTCGCCACTTATAGCCCTGTACACGTCATGTACCTCGGCAACCTTCAAGTGGAAGCCGGGCGAGGGTGTCGGCCACGACCTGACTAACCACACAAGTCTCTCGTCCAGGTTTATCGCCTATTTGAGTTCCATCCGCAAGGAGTTCCGGCCGAAGTCTCCAGTACGGCCCCAAATGATGTGTGCAGGGTTCCCAAGCCCACCATCCGGGTGCCACTTGGTACACCGTGCCACGGTGCCTAGTCTGTCCCAAGCCCGTCCCGTCGGACACCACCTGGTAGACAAGTAGCACTACCTACAAACGCCAGAAACTAGTTGCAACTCCTGGACAGAGATCAAGTGGATTAATAAGCCGAGAGGGGTCGGATGACCGGAACCCAATGTGTGGTAGTAACTAGACTTGGATAACATACACAGAACTCAGTGCTTAGGGACGGTTCCAATGAGACAACCCACCATGTACTCCTACATGGCCTCTCATCGCTACCTTTAGCAAAATGTGTTCACACACTTAGCCTTTATCGGTAGGACATGTTCACCACTCCGATTCATTCCCGATGAACCAGACCTGACACAACTCTAAGCATAGCTGGCATAAAGAAAAACAAGCATGGATGAGCAGGCACATCAAGGCTCAAGCAACTCCTACTCATGCTAGTGGGTTTCAACTATTTACTGTGGCAATGACAGGTCATGCAGAGGAATGGGTTCAACTACCGCAGCAGAAAATAGCAGTTTGAATCGTTGTTGTCCTAATGCAGTAAAAGGAGCAGGAGCGAGAGAGTGGGATTTATCGAGATGCTCAAGGGGGTTTGCTTGCCTGATAGATCCACGAAGAAGCACTGCTCCTCAGACAGGTACTCGGGACACCTTCCGGAGTAGAACCTATCGAGAGGGAACGGTGCCGGCAATCAATAAACAACCATATGCAACAATATGATGCATGAAGATGACATTTCAAAGATGCTATGATTTGCCCTAATGCATGTAGCATCAATTTGATTGAAGTCCATATAATCAAGGGTTCATATGCAAACCCCAAATTAAGTATATATCATGCCATTATTACGTTTTCACTTATACAGCAAGTATAAGTTGGTTTTTCATGCATGAAACTGGCATAAATGGATTCCTTGCATTTTTCTGATGATTTTTCATATATAAATTATTTCATTCTGAGCTACGGTTTAAATTCTATGATTTTTAGAAGTTTTAACTATTTTCTGAAATTTCCTAATTTATTTTAAATCCAGAAAATAGCTTATTGCGTCAGCGTGACGTCACAGAGGCGTCAGCAGGGCTGGCCAGGTCAAACCTGACGTGTGGGGACCACACGTCAGTGACACTGGGGTTAACCCCGGGTCAAACCCGCACTGACCAGGGTTGACTTAGCTCTGGGGCCCACTGTCAGCGGCTGGTGGGGTGGCTAATGGTGGGGATTAGCGCTAATTAAGCCGCCACGTCAGCCTCGCCGGAGTTCGGCCGGCGACGACCAAACCGCGCGGCGGTGCTTCGCCAGAATGGGCTACAGGCGGTGGAAGAGCGCGCGGAGACCACCGGGGCGTAGCCCGTCGTCGTCCGCATCCAGTGGAGCATGTGGGATGAGCTGGGGTGGCCGGAGCTCACCGAAATGGAGCTCGCGGCGGCTGCCGGAGTTCGGGGCTGGTGCGGGTTAGCGCTGCGGTGTGCTAACGAGCAAGGCGAAGGTCTGGCTGGGCGCTACGCGTTGCGGGGGGCAAGTTGGACTCGCCGGGGTGACCATTTGGTCACCGGAGCTGCGCCGGCGACGAGCTCAAGCGGCGGCGGCTACGATCATCAAGGGGGCGACGTCTACGGCTCGAAATTGAAGGGGAGGAAGGAGGGGATCCACGCAGGAGCTCACAGCGGTTCGTTCGGTGGCCTCAGCGAGCTCGGGGAAGCGTCAGAGCGGGCGCATGGTCGCCGGCGATCTCGGTGGCCCGAGGTTGAAGAAGACGGCGGTGAGGGCGTCCGGCGGCGTCCGGCGTCGCTTGGCTTGGCGAGGAGGTCAAGAACGAGGTAGCAGAGCTACTGGGCACGTCGAGGGGTCGAGGGGGAGGCTCTGGGTGCGGCAACGGTGAGCGGCGGCGGCGGCTGCGTTCGGTGCGTGCGAGGGAGAGAGCCAGGGGAGAGGATGGGGACGAGAGAAAGCGAGAGAGAGTCGGGGGATCGCGTGGCGTCCTCAGGGCGACGAGGAGACATGCAGGGAGGCAGGAGGTGGCCGGCGCGTGGCCGGCGCGCGGCGAGCACGCGCCCCTGCCTTCTGGCGCGAGGAGGGGGATGACTGGCATGGCCAGTAAGCTGGGCCGGTTTGTTGGGCCAGAGCAGGTGGGCCGCCAGGTGAGGCAAGGTACGATTCCCTTTCTCTCTTTTATTTTGTTTTTGTTTTCTATTTTCTGACATTTGTTTTGTATCTAAAAGAAATGTTAAAACATTTCCATAAATGCTGAAAATAATTGTGGCATCTAGATATAATATTGTAGAGGCCCTCACCAATTCCCAACATTTTTGGAGCCATTAAAATATTTATATAATTTAAACAGCTCCAAATCAAATATTTATGCATTGATTCAAAAATCCAAAATGTGTAGCAAAAATGTGCATCACCTCTGGTTGTTGTTCCCAGCATTATCCAAAGAGCATGAACATTTTTGAATAGAATTTTGGGTTCATTGAAAATCCATTTTAAAGTTGAACCTATTGGGAAAAAACTTTGGTGCTAGGGTTTGCAACATCCCCATTTCAACTTCATTTGAAATTTAAACATGATGCACAAAGCAAGCCTAGGACCATACCAGAACTAGGGATGTGACAACTCGCCCCCACTCAAAGAAATCTCGTCCCGAGATTCAGGAGTTGGCGGAAAGAAAGCGGGGTACTCAAGTCGAAGACGATCTTCTCGCTCCCAAGTAGCTTCTATCTCGGCATGATGAGACCACTGAACCTTGAGAAACTTGATGTTATGACATCGAGTGACACGCTCTGCTTGATCCAGAATGCGAACGGGGTACTCTCGATACGTAAGGTTATCTTGGAGATCAAGCGTTTCGTGGTCCACTCCACGGATGGGATCCGAGAAGCAATGCCTGAGTTGAGAGACTTGGAAGACATCATGAACTCGAGAAAGATGTGGGGGTAGTTCCAACTGGTAGGCAACCTCTCCTCGTTTAGCAAGAATGCGAAAAGGACCAATGTAGCGAGGAGCCAACTTGCCCTTGATACCGAAACGATGGGTACCCTTCAAAGGAGTAACTCGAAGGTAAGCCTTGTCGTCAACTTCATAAGCCACTTCCTTATGACGACGGTCATACTGGCTCTTTTGACGAGATTGGGTTGTTTTCAAATTCTCACGAATGATGCGAACTTGCTCTTCTGCCTCCTGGATCATATCCGGACCAAAGAATTGTCTTTCACCGGTTTCTGACCAGTTCAAAGGTGTTCGACATCTTCGTCCATACAGAATCTCGAAGGGTGCTTTCTTAAGACTGGATTGGTAGCTATTGTTATAAGCAAACTCGGCAAAGGGAAGACATTTCTCCCAATCCATACCAAATGAGATAACGCAAGCTCTAAGCATGTCTTCAAGAATTTGGTTGACCCTTTCCACCTGACCACTTGACTGAGGATGGAAAGCGGTACTGAAAGAAAGATGGGTGCCCATGGTAGTTTGGAAACTTTCCCAGAAATGAGAGGTGAAAAGACTGCCACGGTCTGAATTGATCTCTAGTGGAACACCATGGAGTGACACTATTCGGGAGATATATAAGTCAGCGAGCTGACTAGCAGTGATACTCTCTCGAACAGGTAGGAAGTGAGCCACTTTGGAGAGACGATCAATGACTATGAAGATAGCATTATTTCCTTTCTTGGTCCTGGGAAAGCCGGTGATGAAGTCCATACCAACTTTGTCCCATTTCCACTCGGGAATAGCTAAAGGTTGAAGGGTGCCAGCAGGTCTTTGATGCTCTGCCTTAACGCGACGACAAACGTCACAGTTGGCAATAAACTGAGCGATTTCTCTCCTCATCCTAGTCCGCCAGAACCTCTGGCGTAGGTCCTGATACATCTTTGTACTACCGGGATGAATCGTGAGAGGGGATTCATGGGCCTCCTTAAGGATCAGTTGCTGCATCTGTTGACATTTGGGAACCACCAAACGGTTTCCAAAGTAAACAACACCTCGTTCATCCATAGAGAAACAGCCAGCAACTCCCTTGGAAATATTCTTCTTGATCCAGGAAATTCCCGTATCATGCTTCTGAGCCTCTATGATCTGATCCGTAAGGGTAGGTTTCGCTACCAAGGTAGAAAGGGAACCATGAGGAGCTATGTGAAGGTTAAGCTTACAGAATTCCTCATGGAGGGGTGGTTGACATTGTTGCAACATGAGGTTGTTGCAATAGGATTTACGACTTAAAGCATCAGCCATGACATTGGCTTTGCCTGGGGTGTAGGTGATTCCTAAGTCATAATCCGAGATCAACACCAACCAATGTCTCTGTCTGAGATTCAGATCCGGTTGGGTGAAGATATACTTGAGACTCTGATGGTCAGTGTAGATTTCGCAACGGTTACCAAGAAGGTAATGTCGCCAAGTCTTAAGTGCATAGACTACGGCTGCAAGCTCCAGATCATGTGTAGGATAATTTTCCTCATGTGGATGCAACTGTCGAGATGCATAGGCAATCACATGACGATCCTGCATAAGAATGCAACCTAGTCCTTGATGTGAAGCGTCGCAATAGATAACAAAGTCTTTAGTGAAATCCGGTGGCATGATTATGGGCGCAGAAGTCAGGCGTCTTTTCAGTTCCTGAAAACTGTGCTCACACTGTGGGGTCCACTCAAACCTTTTATCTTTCTTGAGAAGCTCCGTGAGGGGTTTGGCCACTTTGGAGAAGTTTACAACGAAGCGGCGACAATAACTGGCTAGACCAAGGAAACTCCTAACTTGTTTGACCGTTTCGGGTGGAGTCCAATCGAGAACGGCTTTGACTCTCTCGGTATTGACAGCAATGCCCTTACCAGAGATCACGTGGCCCAAATAGGTCACTTCTGGCAACCAAAATTCACACTTGGAGAACTTGGCATAAAGGCGGTGCTCTCTGAGTTTTTCTAACACGAGTCTAAGATGTTCGGCATGCTCTTCCTCATTCTTCGAGTAAATAAGAATATCATCGAGATAAACCACAACGAACTTATCTAAGTACTCCATAAAGATCGAGTTCATCAAGCGGGAGAAAGTAGCTGGAGCATTGGTTAGGCCGAAAGACATCACGGTGTACTTGTATTGACCATAACGAGTGACAAAGGCCGTTTTGGGGATGTCCCCATTTCTGATCTTGATTTGGTGGTAGCCTAACCTCAAATCCATCTTGGAAAAGACTGAGGATCCAGCGAGCTGATCATACAGGTCGTTGATCCTGGGGAGCGGATACTTGTTCTTTATCGTGACCAAATTAACGGGACGATAATCTACAACCATCCGATCCGTACCATCCTTCTTCTTGACGAAGAGGACAGGACAAGCCCAAGGAGAAGAACTGGGACGGATGAAACCCTTTTGCAAGGACTCATCAAGTTGTTTCTTAAGCTCGGCTAACTCCAAAGGTGCCATCTTGTATGGTCTCCTAGAGATTGGAACAGTTCCTGGGATAAGTTATATGACAAACTCTACATCTCTGTCAGGTGGGACACCTGGCAGTTCTTCTGGAAAGACATCCGGAAAGTCACGGACTACCGGAATATCTTCAAGGTCTGGAAGAGGGCTGGCATTAAGAGAATAGAGTTGACGCCTTGCAACTCTAGTGGAGACAGTGACTATTTTGCCAGATGGATGTGTAAGTTGAACAGATCTGGTGTAACAATCTATCTTGGCATGATGAGCTGTCATCCAGTCCATACCCAAGATGATGTTAATATCTGAGGACTTGAGAGATATCAAAGAAGCAAGGAATACCAGTCTGTCAACAAGGATTTCATTACCATGGCTTACCTTGGAGGTTTGCCATTTGGAACCAGGAGTCTGGATTATTAGTGGAGTCGGCATATCACAAAATGACATGTCATGCAACCGAGCATAACCTTCGGATATGAAGGAGTGGGATGCTCCAGTATCAAACAGAACTGAAGCTGGGTGACAATTGACAAGAAGCGTACCCAGTACGACGTCGGGATCATCTTGAACTTCTGTAGCTGAGACATGGTGCACACAAGCTCATTCAATGGAGGCTGGCTTGGTACTGATCATCTTGACTGATGTCTTTTCACGGCCAACAGACCTCTTAGACTGGGGTGGAGCATAACTGGACTGAGGGCAGTCGCGTGCATAGTGTCCTGGTTCTCCGCAGGTAAAGCAAGTTCCTAGGGTAGGACGTGGACCTACATTGGCAAGTGGTCCACTAATAGGCCTGGGTGGAGCACGTTGCTGAGTTGGGTGAGACGCCACATCGGATGGCCTCGGTGCATATCCAGGTGGAAGAGCCGAGTTCGGAATCCAAATCCGTCACTTCTGAGAGCCAGAGCGGGAGGAAGAACCCAGATCACGGTTGTGCTTTTGAGACTCCTCGTAAGTCAGTTGAGTTGTCTCTGCATTAATGGACTTGTTCACAAGAGCCTGGAAAGTATCACAATGATGCAGGTGGAGATCACGACGCAACTTAGGGTTGAGACCCTTCCGGAACCTAGCCTGCTTCTTAGCGTCCGTGGACACTTCTTCTGTAGCATAGCGGGCGAGGTTTCCAAACTCTCTACTGTAAGCATCAATAGGCAGCTTACCCTGGGTAAAACTACAGAACTCTTCCCTCTTGCGGTCAATGAGAGCCTGAGGAATGTGGTGCTCACGAAAAGCCTTGGTGAAATCTTTCCACGTAGGAAACTGGCCAGCTGGAAGCATAGCCTCATAGCTCTGCCACCAAATACTAGCAGGACCTTCCAGGTGATAGGTAGCATAGGTGACCTTGTCACCTTCAGCTACGTTCGCAGAATGCAACTTGTGAGTGATGCTTCGGAGCCAGTCATCCGCATCGAGTGGCTCAATGGAATGATGAAAGGTGGATGGTTTCAGACCAATGAAGTCGGTGATGGAAACCAACTTCTTACGCTGATGTGCGGTGTTCTGCTCAATCTGTGCTAGCAAGCGGTTAGTCTCACGCTTGTTCCTCTCGGATGCTAACAAGAACTCTATCATCAAAGGTTGGTCAGGAGGATCCTCATCCCTACCATCTCCGGGGTTCTTGCTATGAGCAACTGAACCTCGGTTAGCAGACGACATCCTAGCACAGAAACCAAGGAAACAAGGATGGAATTAACATCGACATAAGGATGCGGAATGTAATGCAAAAGCATTGGAAACTCTTGAAATCCTGAGACAATTTCGGCAGCATAACGGCTGTAAATGCTCAAAAGGATTTTTGAGACATTCGTCAAAGGAATAGCATAATCAATCAGCATCATAATATCAAGGTTCTGGGTCAAACTGAGGACACACGGAAGTAGTAGAACTGTACGGAGACAAAACCCAACAATCCTAAGACTTTACGGTTTAGTAACACGTCATCCTGAGAGATAGAGGAGAAGCCTAGGCCTTAACCCTCGTAGAAAAGAAGAGGCTGACTCGGAAAGAATGACATGAGGTAAAGGAGTAAAAGAGCCTTACGTTCCCTTCCACAATCAATTCCCTTATATAACTAAAGCATTTCTAGACTCAACTTCGGCCAGTTTGGCTTGGTAATCCTATAGTCAGTCAGGCTCTGATACCAACATTGTCGGGACCCTGATCCTAAGTCACACCGATCTAGCATGTAACACTTCATATCACTTTGTGGCTTCACGCACGGTATTCCCACGGGTGCCACCTTACCTGGCCCGGGACCGTTTGCGCCTTTTGGCTCACGTATATGATAGTGTCGCTAGCATCCATATGACGGAGAACCCAGGCCGACATGACTAGTCGTGAACCCAAAGTGGCACTAACTTACAGGGACAGGCATACATGAATCAACCACGAGCATGTCGGTCAACAGCGTATGAATCCGGGTTGTAGCACTGGGCTAACAGGACTCCGGATGTCACCGTGTGACATTTCCCGAAGGGACAGACACAGGAACAAAGTGATTCACATGCCGGCCAGTCAAGTGTTCTGGAGCAGTAGTGCTGGGCTAGCAGGACTCCGGTGAACCGGGCTGTAGCGGACTACTATGGCTCCTGGAAGCACAAGACTACATTTCCCCATAAGAGAGGCTACCAGAGGTAAACAACTAGGTTGTCGGATCCCACACATAGCAATACACGTTACACGTACGCATGACATGCAGGTATGTGCGGTACAACATGGCATCACAGCATAACTCAAACTCATATAGATAAAGGCCCAGAAGAGCCACATAGCTTTCAATACAAACAGGGGTCTCATGACCCATCATTCAGAGCATACAAGCAACGGAAGCATTACATGCCTGAGTACAGACAACTACAAAAGGAAAAGACTAGGAAGCCTGACTAAACACGACCCTCCCAAGGGTACAAGATCGTAGCTGGGATACAAGCTACTCGTCGAAGTCACTAGTGTAACCAACTGCAAAACATAAATAAACAAACGTGAGTACAAAGGTACTCAGCAAGGCTTACATCAGAACTATCTACATATGCAAAATTATCAACAAAAGGGGGGTGGTGGAGTTTTAACAGCAGCAAGCCAGCTTTGACTCAGTGGCTAACCTATACTACGAGTATTAGAAACTTCTTTGAGGTAAGAAGACGCACACGAGTCCACATGTTCACCATATCAATACTCCACTATGGATCCGTTCCCGTCTTCCTACGAGAAGGCCATCCATAGCACTCACACTTATCTTGCGTATTTTAGAGTATCCACTTCAAGTTGTCTATGTACTACATAAGTTCTCCAAGTTTCCATATCCGAGGAAAACGCTATTCGAATAGATGATATTGACCCTGCAGGGGTGTACTTCTTCACACATGCTCTCGCCACTTATAGCCCTGTACACGTCATGTACCTCGGCAACCTTCAAGTGGAAGCTGGGCGAGGGTGTCGGCCACGACCTGACTAACCACACAAGTCTCTCGTCCAGGTTTATCGCCTATTTGAGTTCCATCCGCAAGGAGTTCCGGCCGAAGTCTCCAGTACGGCCCCAAACGATGTGTGCAGGGTTCCCAAGCCCACCATCCAGGTGCCACTTGGTACACCATGCCACGGTGCCTAGTCTGTCCCAAGCCCGTCCCATCGGACACCACCTGGTAGACAAGTAGCACTACCTACAAACGCCAGAAACTAGTTGCAACTCCTGGACAGAGATCAAGTGGATTAATAAGCCGAGAGGGGTCCGGATAACCGGAACCCAATGTGTGGTAGTAACTGGACTTGGATAACATACACAGAACTCAGTGCTTAGGGACGGTTCCAATGAGACAACCCACCATGTACTCCTACATGGCCTCTCATCGCTACCTTTACCAAAACGTGTTCACACACTTAGCCTTTATCGGTAGGACATGTTCACCACTCCGATTCATTCCCGATGAATCAGACCTGACACAACTCTAAGCATAGCTGGCATAAAGAAAACAAGCATGGATGAGCAGGCACATCAAGGCTCAAGCAACTCCTACTCATGCTAGTGGGTTTCAACTATTTACTGTGGCAATGACAGGTCATGCAGAGGAATGGGTTCAACTACCGCAGCAGAAAAGTAGCAGTTTGAATCGTTGTTGTCCTAATGCAGTAAAAGGAGCAGGAGCGAGAGAGTGGGATTTATCGAGATGCTCAAGGGGGTTTGCTTGCCTGATAGATCCACGAAGAAGCACTGCTCCTCAGACAGGTACTCGGGACACCTTCCGGAGTAGAACCTATCGAGAGGGGACGGTGCCGGCAATCAATAAACAACCATATGCAACAATATGATGCATGAAGATGACATTTCAAAGATGCTATGATTTGCCCTAATGCATCTAGCATCAATTTGGTTGAAGTCCATATGAACCAAGGGTTCATATGCAAACCCCAAATTAAGTATATAACATGCCATTATTACGTTTTCACTTATACAGCAAGTATAAGTTGGTTTTTCATGCATGAAACTGGCATAAATGGATTCCTTGCATTTTTCTGATGATTTTTCATATATAAATTATTTCATTCTGAGCTACGGTTTAATTTCTATGATTTTAGAAGTTTTAACTATTTTCTGAAATTTCTCTGAATTATTTAAAATCCAGAAAATCAATTACTGCGTCAGCGTGACGTCACAGAGGCGTCAGCAGGGCTGACCAGGTCAAACCTGACGTGTGGGGGCCACACGTCAGTGACACTGGGGTTAACCCCGGGTCAAACCCGCACTGACCAGGGTTTGACTTGGCTCTGGGGCCCACTGTCAGCGGCTGGTGGGGTGGCTAATGGTGGGGATTAGCGCTAATTAAGCCGCCACGTCAGCCTCGCCGGAGTTCGGCCGGCGACGACCAAACCGCGCGGCGGTGCTTCGCCGGAATGGCTACAGGCGGCGGAAAGAGCGCGCGGAGACCACCGGGGCGTAGCCCGTCGTCGTCCGCATCCAGTGGAGCATGTGGGATGAGCTGGGGAGGCCGGAGCTCACCGGAATGGAGCTCGCGGCGGCTGCCGGAGTTTGGGGCTGGTGCGGGTTAGCGTTGCGGTGTGCTAACGAGCGAGGCGAAGGTCTGGCGGGGCGCTACATGTTGCGAGGAGCAAGTTGGACTCCCCGGGGTGACCATTTGGTCGCCGGAGCTGCGCCGACGACGAGCTCAAGCGGCAGCGGCTACGGTCGTCAAGGGGGCGATGTCTACGGCTCAAAATCGAAGGGGAGGAAGGAGGGGATCCACACAGGAACTCACAGCGGTTCATTCGGTGGCCTCAGCGAGCTCGGGGAAGCGTCGGAGCGGGCGCACGGTCGCCGGCGATCTCGGTGGCCCGAGGTTGAAGAAGACGGCGGTGAGGGCGTCCGGCGGCGTCCGGCGTCGCTTGGCTTGGCGAGGAGGTCGAGAACGAGGGAGCGGAGCTACTGGGCATGTCGAGGGGTCGAGGGGGAGGCTCTGGGTGCGGCAATGGTGAGCGGCAGCGGTGGCTGCGTTCGATGCGTCGAGGGAGAGAGCCAGGGGAGAGGATGGGGACGAGAGAAGCGAGAGAGAGTCGGGGATCGCGTGGCGTCCTCAGGGCGACGGGGAGACATGCAGGGAGCAGAGGTGGCCGGCGCGTGCCGGGCGCGCGGCGAGCACAGCGCCCCTGCTTCTGGCGCGAGGAGGGAGATGACTGGCATGGCCAGTCAGCTGCCGGTGGTTGGGCCAGAGCAGGGGCCGCCAGGTGAGGCAGGGTACGATTCCCTTTCTCTCTTTTATTTGTTTTTGTTTTCTATTTTGTGACATTTGTTTGTATCTAAAAAAATGTTAAACATTTCCATAAATGCTGAAAATAATTGTGGCATCTAGATATAATATTCTAGAGGCCCTCACCAATTTCCCAACATTTTTGGAGCCATTTAAAATTATTTATATTAATTTAAACAGCTCCAAATCAAATATTTATGCATTGATTCAAAAATCAAAATGTGTAGTCAAATGGTGCATCACCTCTGGTGTGTTGTTCCCAACATTATCCAAAGAGCATGGAACATTTTTGGAGTGCATTTTGGTTCATTGAAAATCCATTTTAAAGTTGAACCTATTGGAAAAAACTTTGGTGCTAGGGTTTGCAACTTTCCCCATTTCAATTTCATTGAAATTTAAACATGATGCCACAGCAAGCTAGGATCATACCAGAACTAGGGATGTGACAACTCGCCCCCACTCGAAAAAATCTCGTCCCGAGATTCAGGAGTTGGCGGAAAGAAAGCGGGGTACTCAAGTCGAAGACGATCTTCTCGCTCCCAAGTAGCTTCTCTCTCGGAATGATGAGACTATTGAACCTGGAGAAACTTGATGTTATGACGTCGAGTGACACGCTCTGCTTGATCCAGAATGCGAACGGGGTACTCTCGTCCATCCAGTGGAGGCATGTGGGATAGGAGCTGGGGAGGCCGGGAGCTCACCGGAATGGAGCTCGCGGCGGCTGTCCGGAGTTCAGGGCTGGTGCGGGTTAGCAGCTGTGGTGTGCTAACGAGCGAGGCAAAGGTCTGGCGGGGCACTAGCGTTGCGGGGAGCAAGTTGGACTCGCCGGGGTGACCATTTGGTCGCCGGAGCTGCGCCAACCGACGAGCTCAAGCGGCGGCGGCTACGGTCGTCAAGGGGGCGACGTCTACGGCTCGAAATCAAAGGGGAGGAAGGAGGGGATCCACGCAGGAGCTCACAGCGGTTCGTTCGGTGGCCTCAGCGAGCTCGGGGAAGCGTCGGAGCGGGCGCATGGTCGCCGGCAATCTCGGTGGCCCGAGGTTGAAGAAGACGGTGGTGAGGGCGTCCGGCGGCGTCCGGCGTCGCTTGGCTTGGCGAGGAGGTCGAGAACGAGGTAGCGGAGCTACTGGGCACGTCGAGGGGTCGAGGGGAGGCTCTGGGTGCGGCAACGGTGAGCGGCAGCGGCGGCTGCGTTCGATGCGTGCGAGGGAGAGAGCCAGGGGAGAGGATGGGACGAGAGAGAGCGAGAGAGAGTCGGGGGATCGCGTGGCGTCCTCAGGGCGATGGGGAGACATGCCAGGGGCAGGAGGTGGCCGGCGCGTGGGCGAGCACGCGCCCCTGCCTTTCTGGCGCGAGGAGGGAGATGACTGGCGTGGCCAATCAGCTGGGCCGGCTTGTTGGGCCAGAGCAGGTTGGGCCGCCAGGTGAGGGCCAGGTACGATTCCTTTCTCTTTATTTTTTTTTGTTTTCTTTCTGACAGTTTGTTTTGTAATCTAAAAGAAATGTTAAAACATTTCCAATAAATGCTGAAAATAACTGTGGCATTCTAGATATAATATTGTAGAGGCTCTCACCAATCCCACATTTTGGAGCCATTAAAATATTTATATAATTTTTAAACAGCTCCAAATCAATATTTATGCATTGGATCAAAATCAAATTGGTGTAGCAAAAATGTGCATCACCTCTGGTTGTTGTTCCCAACATTATCCAAAGAGCATGAACATTTTTGGAGAGCATTTTGGGTTCATTGAAAATCCATTTTAAAGTTGAACCTATTGGAAAAAACTTTGGTGCTAGGGTTTGCAACTTTCCCCATTTCAAATTCATTTGAAATTTAAACATGATGCACAAAGCAAGCCTAGGATCATACCAGAACTAGGGATGTGACACTGACGAACCTCAAGAATAGTGAGGAAACCCTAATGGATCTAGGAAACGAAGGGGGAAAGGACTTACTGCGACGACGGAGGCAACGAAATGAAGTTGTGGAACTCTAGTGCGAACAGGTTGATGCAGCGGCCAGCGACAAAGCTGAGGCGAGGTTTGAAGATGACGGCGGCGCTCGAGTGCGGGGTCGTCGAGAGGAAGAAGAAGGGATGAATGGATAGCGGAAAGAAGAGAAAGGGGTCCTCTGCCCCTATTTATAAGGTGAAGCGATAAAACGGCAAGTGCGTGAATCGAGGAGCCCAAACAGTGGATAAGTTAATAAAGGTATCGCCTCGGTGACCGAATACACATTAAATGAAGAGAATCTTCGACATCAACGGATGGATGACGTCAGGGCAGTTTATCATAATCTGGAAGTATGACGTCACGGCGGTTTACAAGATCGAGGTGAAGATATGAGGGAAGATTTTTTCTAAGTATAGAAGATTGACATGAACAAGTTCAAACCAATCTGGGGCCTAATGTTGGGGATATTACTAATGGAGGTAAACCGGCCTTATGAAGCCGGGTTGAGTCCTTGAAGATTAGAAGCCCATGAAGATGCAAGGATGATGGCGATTCATGGAGGCCCAAGGCCCAAAGGCGGGTTAAAGCCTGTGAATGTAAACCGACTTAGTCATGTAACTTGTATTGTAAGATAGGAAGGATAGAGACCGAACTGGATATGTTTATGATCCGGCTTCGGGACTCTATAAACCGGCGGGCGTCAACCTATGTATATAAAGGGACAACCTGGCGGCGGTTTAGGGACAGACAACAACTCAAGAGCCAGACAAAGCGGATTCGCTCCCTGGCCTTCGAAACCCTAGCAATACCAATCACAACTGGACGTAGGCTTTTACCTTCCTCGAAGGGGCCGAACTAGTATAAAATTCCGCGTGTCCCCTTGTCCGGTTTAACCCCTTTAAGCTAACCCGTAGCGATGGCTCCATGACTAAGTCCTTTCACAGGGACATCTACCGTGACAAACCCACGACAGGTTGTATTTGTCCTCCACGGTTTAGAGGCTGACTTGTGGGCCTAGCAAGTTGACACGTACACAATCAGGAGATGATTATACGTGGAGAGGATGACAGCAGGGACCCGCCAAGGTCATGGCAGTACGCAAGCAAGTGCCTCCTTATTTCAAGCCAATAAAAAAATGGCTCCTCCTAGTGGATTTCTGACATCTGGGTCCCATGCCATTGTCAACGTAGTCAATAAACGAGAGAATTGCACAACGAGCGGCTGACACCAGGGACCCAGCAGCTCGCCCAGTTATTTTTGTTTTGGGTTAATTTGATAAATGCCACTCCAAATCTGGTGTATCCGAGAAATGCCACTGCAATTTCCAAACTTTGAAAAATGCCATTTCATGCCATTTCTAGTGGCATTTTTCGAAGTCTGGAGTGGCGTTTTTCAAAGTTTGCAAACTGCAGTGGTGTTTTTCAAAGTTTGCAAAAATTGCAGTGGCATTTTTATGAATCGCCATAATTGGAGTGGCATTTATCTAATTTGTTTTTGAGACGGAAGCAGGGTGTCAACTGGGCTGTGCGGGACACTCTGGCATGTCTAGACAGCCTTTTCTTTTATGTTTACCACAGACCAGCCCAGTAGTTTTTTTTTCTTTCTGAAAATAGCTAGCCCAGTTCTTTTGTGATTTGTCAAGTAAGTCGCTTTATCAGGCCTGTTGGGCTGCAAATCTTTCAAGACGAGGAGAGCTTCATTCGGCTGGCCGAGAAAATGGCCTATCAGTAATGAGAAATGTGATGTACATTTTTAAAACACATCAAACCGGCAATTATTTTCAAATATCTTTTTTTCATTTCGAGATTTTAAATTGCATTGATTTTTATGCGTGGACAATTTATTGGATTTTATATTGATATACATTTATTTTTAAAATCAGTCTGAATGTGACTCGAAATTTTGGGATTAAAAACAGTTCAGACCGCACCGACATATGCAAAATTTCGTATAATTTTTTAACCGTGGCCACAATATGGGCTATAATGCTAACATAAAGAATATGGGCTCCAAAAAAACCAGTAAGAATTAGCAAATGGGCTATAAATTATTTGAAATAATGGCAGATGGGTTGTATGCTGTTTTCCACAGATTTGAGGCTTTCCACATATGGCATGTATACTGTTGGATGTCCATCCAACGGCCGTCGTGCTTCTTCAATCTCTGCTCTTCCTGCTCCAACCGCTCAAACAAGCGCCGGCGGGACTGCCTGCTCCCTCCTCCCCGCGGCCGGCTGTGCTGCCGCACAGGCCTCACCGCCCCACCGTACTCCCATCGCTGGCCTAGCCATCCCTCTACTCACCCACACCTACTATTATTCTCCGGCGACGGCAGACGAACCAGTAAACCCTCGTACAGTCGTACTCCCCTTCACGTGGGAAACAAAAACAACGGCCGAGTCTTCCCTGCCTCCGTGTCGTTCCCTTCCTAGGCCTCGCCGTCGTCCACCGCCCTGGCGCTCTCGGTGTGGCGTGGTCAGCATGGTCAACGACCGACATGCATCTGAAGTGGACTGTACATGGAGAGGCTGACAGCTGGGTCCACGGCCGCACGCAAGGAAATGCCTCCTTATTATGCGCAAAATAATGATTTCCTCCACCTGACATCTGGGACCCACCGAAACGGCCTCTGAATTTCGCGAAAAAAACATTACCGCCGCTGATAGCTCGGACCCACCAACTATATCTTCGCACGCAAGGAAGTGCCTCCTTATTACGCACAAAAAAAATGAATACTCCCCCTGCTAGCTGGGACCCAGTATAGTGGGCCTACTAAGTTGACGGGGACGAAGGGCTTTGTCAACTTAGTCAATATGCACGATTCTAGCTCGACTGACCGTACGATGTCCATCCAACGGTCGTAGTGCTTCTTCAACCTCTGGTCTTCTTTCTCCAGCCGCCCAAAGCAGCGCCGGTCGTGCCGCCTGCTCCAGCCTCCTGTGGCTGGCTGTGCTGCCGCGGAGGCCTCACCGCCCCCATACTACTCCCACCGCTGGCCAGGCCATCCCTCCACTCCACTCACCCACACCCCCTGTTATTCTGCAGCGACAGCAGCGCAGCCAAACCAGTGAACCCTCGTACTCCTCTCCGTGTGGGCATCCACTGCCGCGTCTTCCCTAGCTCCGCGTCGTCCCCTTCCTAGGCCTCGCCATCGTCCACCGCCGTGGTGCTGTCGGTGCGGCGTGGTCAATGTGGTCAACGACCTAATTCCATCGGAAGAATACTGTATGTGGAGAGGCTGATAGCTGGGTCCACGGCAGCTGCAAGGAAGTGCCTCCTTATTACGCGGAAAATAATTATTCCTCCACCTGACAGCAGGGACCCATCGGACGCCCACCAGTATATCGCGAAAAAAACGTTTGCCCCTGACTGCTGGGACCCACCCGACGGGCCACCGTATTTCGCGAAAAAAACGTTCCCCCTGCTGTCAGTTTGGACCCACCGGAAGTGCCTCCTTATTACACACAAAAAAAACGAATACCCCCTGCTAGCTGGGACCCACCTTGGTGAGAGGCTGACTTGTGGGCCTACTAAGTTGACGGGGACGGAGGGCATTGTCAACTTAGTCAATATGCATGATTCTAGCTCCAGTGACTGTACGATGTCCATCCAACGGCCGTAGTGCTTCTTCAACCTCTGGTCTTCTTGCTCCAGCCGCCCAAACCAGCGCCGGTAGTGCCTCGTGCTCCTGCCTCCCGTGGCCGGTTGCGATGCGGCGGAGGCCTCACTGCCCCCTACTACTCCCACCGCTGGCCAAGCCATCCCTCTACTCACCCACACCCCCTGTTATTCTGCGGCAATGGCAGCCTCACACCGCAGTGAACCAGTGAACCCTCATACTCCTCTACGCGTGGGCATCCACTGCCGCGTCTTCCCCAGCTCCGCGTCGTCCCCTTCCTAGGCCTCGCCGTCGTCCACCGCCCTGGTGCTCTCGGTGCGGCGTGGTCAACGTGGCCAAGGAACGACTTCCATCAGACGTGGACTATACGTGGAGAGGTCAAGCTGGGTTCATGGCCGCAGCAAGGAAGTGCCTCCTTATTACGTGCAAAATAAGTATTCCTCCACCTGACAGCGGGGACCCACCGGACGGGCCACCGTATTTCACCCCCCTGACTGCTGGGACCCACCAGCTACATCTTCGCATGCAAGGAAGTGCCTGACAGTCGGGACCCACCTGGTCGAAGCGTACGTAGCGTTGTCATTCTGGTCGTGAACATGTACGTATATATATATATATACTGGTGGATGTAGAGGCGTGCACGTGTCGTAATAGAGGCGGCCAGGGTGCAAGAAAGAAAATATGGCCATGTATGTGTACATACGGGCGGGGTCTCGAACGCCTACTCGGGCATACGTACGGCGAGGGCTCGTTGACATGGCTGGGTGGGAACGGAGAAATAGCGTCGCCGTCGTGTTCATGGGGAGGCAACGGAATGTGTCATGTTCATGGGGAGGCAACGGAACATGTGGGAGCCAACTGGCTGGGTCAGAACGGAATGCATGGTTGTGTTCATCGGGAGGGCTTGGACGGAACAGGCGATGGAAACGAGGCCTGGCATACCGCACAACTGAGGAAACGGACCTCCTACGTTCGGAACGGGGTCCTGTTGATCGGGAGGGGTCTGGCATACCACAAAACGGAGGAAACGGACCTCCTACGGTCGACACGGGGGTCCTGTTGATCGGGAGGGGTATGGCGTACCGCAAAACGGACGAAACGGACTTGTGTTGGAGCGCTACGGTCGAAACGGGGGTCCTGTTCATCGGAAGGGATGTGGCGTACCGCAAAACGGGACTCCACGGGATACTGTTAATCTCCACCGTCGACCCCCTCTAGCCTCCACGAGCTACTGTTCATCCACCGTCGACCACCTCCAGCCTCCACCTGCGACTGTTCATCCACGGGCTCCTGTTCATCCAGCCTCCACCGCGCGCTACTCCACCGGCTACTGTTCAACCAGCCCTCTCCACGGGCTCCTGTTCAACCACCCCTCCACAGGCTACTGTTCATCCTGCCCTCCACCGTCTACTGTTCATCCTGCCCTCTGATACGTCTCCAGCGTATCTACAACTTTTTATTGCTCCATGCTATATTATCTACTGTTTTGGACTATATTGGGCTTTATTTTCCACTTTTATATTATTTTTGGGACTAACCTATTAACCGGAGGCCCAGCCCAGAATTGCTATTTTTTTGCCTATTTTCAGTGTTTCGAAGAAACAAAATATCAAACGGAGTCCAAACGGAATAAAACCTTCGGGAACGTGATTTTCTCACCGAACGTGATCCAGGAGACTTGGACCCTACGCCAAGGCATCAGAGAGGCGGTCACGAGGGTGGGGGGCGCCCCCCCTAGGGCGCACCCCTGCCTCGTGGGCCCCTCGGAGCTCCACCGACGTACTTCTTCCTCCTATATATACCTACGTACCCCCAAACAATCAGAACAGGAGCCAAAAACCTAATTCCACCGCCGCAACTTTCTGTATCCCCAAGATCCCATCTTGCGGCCTGTTCCGGAGCTCCGCCGGAAGAGGGCCATCATCACGGAGGGCTTCTACATCATCATAGCCTCTCCGATGAAGTGTGAGTAGTTTACCTTAGACCTTTGGGTCCATAGTTAGTAGCTAGATGGCTTCTTCTCTCTTTTTGGATCTCAATACAAAGTTCTCCCCCTCTCTCATGGAGATCTATTCGATGTAATCTTCTTTTTGCGGTGTGTTCATTGAGACCGATGAATTGTGGGTTTATGATCAAGTCTATCTATGAATAATATTTGAATCTTCTCTGAATTCTTTTATGTATGATTGGTTATCTTTGCAAGTCTCTCTGAATTATCCGTTTGGTTTGGCCAACTAGATTGGTAGTTCTTGCCATGGGAGAAGTGCTTAGCTTTGGGTTCGATCTTGCGGTGTCCTTTCCCAGTGACAAAAGGGGCAGCAAGGCACGTATTGTATCGTTGCCATCGAGGATAACAAGATGGGGTTTATTTCATATTGGATGAATTTATCTCTCTACATCATGTCATCTTGCTTAAGGCGTTACTCTGTTTTTAACTTAATACTCTAGATGCATGCTGGATAGCGGTCGATGAGTGGAGTAATAGTAGTAGATGCAGAATCGTTTCGGTCTACTTGTCACGGACGTGATGCCTATATACATTATCATGCCTAGATATTCTCATAACTATGCTCAATTCTATCAATTGCTCAACAGTAATTTGTTCACCCACCGTAAAATACTTATGCTCTTGAGAGAAGCTACTAGTGAAACCTATGGCCCTCGGGTCTATTCTCATCATATCAATCTCCATCACTTTAATCTTACTTTGCTTTTTACTTTGCCTTTTACTTTTCACTTTGCATCTTTATACCAAAAATACCAAAAATATTATATCTATCAGATCTCACTCTCGTAAGTGACCGTGAAGGGATTGACAACCCCTAGTCGTGTTGGTTGCGAGTAGCTATCGTTTTGTGCAGGTACGAGAGACTTGAGCATGGCCTCCTACTGGATTGATACCTTGGTTCTCAAAAACTGAGGGAAATATTTGCGCTACTCTGCTGCATCATCCCTTCCTCTTCGGGGAAAATCCAACGCAAGCTCAAGAGGTAGCAAGAAGAATTTCTGGCGCCGTTGCCAGGGAGTCTACGCAAAAAGTCAACATACCAAGTACCCATCACAATCCCTATCTCTCGCATTACATTATTTGCCATTTGCCTCTCGTTTGCCTCTCCCCCACTTCACCCTTGCCGTTTTATTCGCCCTCTCTCTCTATCCTCCCTCTCTATTTGCCTCTTTTGCCCGTTTGCTTTTGTTTGCCCGTGTGTTGGATTGCTTGCTTGTCGCTATGTCTGAAGTTGGGGAAGTTATCGCCAATATGGGCGACAATAATGTCATAGAAAATTCTGATGCTCCGGCTGAAGAACCCCCTACCTATCATACAAAAAGATTTCGAATCGGTAGTGGTAATATTATTGGAAAAGGAGTCATCCAAGTTTTTTTACTTGTGCCGGTGCTTTGCCCTCGATGGGCGGTTCTATTCTTCATAGAACTAGTAGTCTTGCTGACGCTATTGCCATGCTTATCGTTGAACTTGAAAGGCAATTTATGCATATGCACCCTTCTATACAAAGAATTTTCTTAGAATTTTCTAATATCAAACATTCTTCTGTTAAGTGTGCCGCTACTATCTTTCTGGCTCATGAATTCAGATTTATAATAAAATAAGCCAAAGAAATCTTTGCGCACTATAGGGTGGACGCTGGTCGTCCTCCCATAGAATCTATCCTCTTTGATCAAGAAGAAATTATGCGCTTTCAATCTCTTAACTATGTTGCTTTCAATGAAAACCTTAGAAAAAAGGTGCCAATCAATATTTTAATTGATAGAATCTCTAAAGTTAATGATGATTTGGCTATTCGAAACAATGAGCTAGGGTGCTCTCTTGAGTTTAGACTCAGAAGGTTCTGTCAAAAGAATGCTTATAATGATGAATTGGTTGTGCAATACGAAGGGCCGAAAGAGGAACCTATACCTCCTAAAATTGATCTTGGGGACCCCTGTCCTATTAAATTTAGCCCTTTTGATTACTTTTGCTTGCCTCAAAGAAAACTTGCTGCCAAACATAGAGAATATGAAATGAGTTTCACTGATCTATCTTATTACTATGGCAATACCTAGATCTATCCTCGCTTTTATGCCTAGCTAGGGGCGTTAAACGATATCGCTTGTTGGGAGGCAACCCAATTTTATTTTTATTCCTTACTTTTTGCTCCTTTTTAGTAATAAATAAATTATTTAGCCTGTGTTTTGTTTGTGTTTTTTGTGTTTAATTAGTGTTTGTGCCAAGTAGAACCGTTGGGAAGACTTGGGGAAAGTCTCGTTGAACTTGCTGTAAAAAACAGAAACTTTAGCGCTCACGAGAACTGCTGTAATTTTTATTTGGAGAGTGCTATTTAGTCAATTCTTTTTGCATATGATTAATAGATAAATTCCTCATGTCCAGAAATTTATTTTATAATTTTTGGGGTTCCAGATATTGCGCTAGCTACAGATTACTACAGACTGTTCTGTTTTGGCAGATTCTGTTTTTCGTGTGTTGTTTGCTTATTTTGATGAATCTATGGTTAGTAAAATAGTTTATAATCCATAGAGAAGTCGGAATACAGTAGGTTTAACACCAATATAAATAAAGAATGAGTTCATTACAGTACCTTGAAGTGGTTTTTTGTTTTCTTTCGCTAACGGAGCTCACGAGTTTTCTACTTTAAGTTTTGTGTTGTGAAGTTTTCAAGTTTTGGGTGAATTCTTGTGATGGATTATGGAACAAGGAGTGACAAGAGCCTAAGCTTGGGGATGCCCATGGCACCCCCAAGATAATCCAAGGACACCAAGAAGTC